>NW_028120636.1:0-165589 GCF_965178545.1 Coloeus monedula | reverse complement strand
TCTCACGCTTTCCGGACCCCTTTTTAACCAGCAGCGCTGCCCCGACGGTCCCGCGGTGCAGCTCTTTTAGTGATGCGGGGCAGCGGCCACACCTGCTGCAGTACCTTTATTGTACCTCGTTTACCATGCTCAGCATTTCATTCCCTTTACACCTCTCAGCCTTTCCCGTGCCGCTCTTTTTAACCAGCAGCGCTGCCCCGACGGTCCCGCGGTGCAGCTCTTTTAGTCACACGGGGCAGCGGCCACACCTGCTGCTGTACCTTTATTGTACCTCGTTTACCATGCTCAGCATTTCATTCCCTTTACACCTCTCACGCTTTCCGGACCCCTTTTTAACCAGCAGCACTGCCCCGACGCTCCCGCGGTGCAGCTCTTTTAGTGATGCGGGGCAGCGGCCACTCCTGTTGCTGTACCTTTATTATACCTCTTTTACCATGCTCAGCATTTCATTCCCTTTACACTTCTCAGCCTTTCCCGTGCTGCTCTTTTTAACCAGCAGCGCTGCCCCGACGCTCCCGCGGTGCAGCTCTTTTAGTGACACGGGGCAGCGGCTACACCTGCTGCTGTACCTTTATTGTACCTCGTTTACCATGCTCAGCATTTCATTCCCTTTACACCTCTCACGCTTTCCGGACCCCTTTTTAACCAGCAGCACTGCCCCGACGCTCCCGAGGTGCAGCTCTTTTAGTGACGCGGGGCAGCGGCCACTCCTGCTGCAGTACCTTTATTGTACCTCTTTTACCATGCTCAGCATTTCATTCCCTTTACACCTCTCACGCTTTCCGGACCCCTTTTTAACCAGCAGCGCTGCCCCGACGCTCCCGCGGTGCAGCTCTTTTAGTGACACGGGGCAGCGGCCACACCTGGTGCAGTACCTTTACAGTATTTCTTAGACCATTGTCAATATTTTATTGCGCTCACACTTCCAGGCCTTTCCCATGCTGCTCTGTTTAACCAGCAGCGCTGCCCCGACGCTCCCGCGGTGCAGCTCTTTTAGTGACACGGGGCAGCGGCCACACCTGCTGCAGTACCTTTATTGTACCTCGTTTACCATGCTCAGCATTTCATTCCCTTTACACCTCTCAGCCTTTCCCGTGCCGCTCTTTTTAACCAGCAGCGCTGCCCCGACGGTCCCGCGGTGCAGCTCTTTTAGTGACGCGGGGCAGCGGCCACACCTGCTGCTGTACCTTTATTGTACCTCGTTTACCATGCTCAGCATTTCATTCCCTTTACACCTCTCACGCTTTCCGGACCCCTTTTTAACCAGCAGCACTGCCCCGACGGTCCCGCGGTGCAGCTCTTTTAGTGATGCGGGGCAGCGGCCACTCCTGCTGCTGTACCTTTACAATATTTCTTAGACCATTGTCAATACTTTATTGCGCTGACGTTTCTCAGCCTTTCCCGTGCTGCTCTGTTTAACCAGCAGCGCTGCCCCGACGCTCCCGCGGTGCAGCTCCCTTAGTGACACGGGGCAGGGGCCGAGAGCCCTCTAGGTGCGGCTCCTCTATAGCACTTTACCGTTTTCTATTTTACTTCATTGGCACCTCGCGCGTTGCGCCGGGCGCCTCATTCGGGGACATGCGCCGGCTCCCACAGCGCCCCGCCCGCCGCCGCTCCCCGGGGGCCTCCCCGCTGCTCTCGGGAGATCGCACACCGCACGCGGCCCAAGCCCCGTCTCGCCGACGGCACTCACCACCCGCCGCCCGCCGCCGCGTTCTCCCGCTCCCTACCGGCACGAAGCGGCGCTGCCGATGACGGAGCCGATGCGCGGCTGCCACGCCGCTCTCTCCGCGCCTCAGGGCCGGCGCCTTCGGCCGCACACGGCGGCGTCCCCGCATCCGGGCCAGCCCGCGGAGCTCCTGCCGCCGCCGCCGCCGCCCCCCGACTGAGGGGCCGCGACGCCGGCGCCCCCTTTTATACTCCGCACCCCCTTTTCCCGCCACTGCCGCGGTGGGCTCCCCCCGCCTCAAAATCGCCCAGAAGCGCCCGAGGCGGGAACGGCGCAGCCCCACCGGCGCCTCGGAGAAGCTCTTCTAGTGACAAGGAGCAGCGGCCACCCCTCCTGCTGCAGTACCTTTATTGTACCTCGTTTACCATGCTCAGCATTTTATTCCCTTTACACCTCTCACGCTTTCCGGACCCCTTTTTAACCAGCAGCGCTGCCCCGACGGTCCCGCGGTGCAGCTCTTTTAGTGACGCGGGGCAGCGGCCACACCTGCTGCTGTACCTTTATTGTACCTCGTTTACCATGCTCAGCATTTCATTCCCTTTACACCTCTCACGCTTTCCGGACCCCTTTTTAACCAGCAGCGCTGCCCCGACCGTCCCGCGGTGCAGCTCTTTTAGTGATGCGGGGAAGCGGCCACTCCTGCTGCTGTACCTTTACAATATTTCTTAGACCATTGTCAATATTTTATTCTGCTCACACTTCCCAGCCTTTCCCATGCCGCTCTTTTTAACCAGCAGCGCTGCCCCGACGGTCCCGCGGTGCAGCTCTTTTAGTGATGCGGGGCAGCGGCCACACCTGCTGCAGTACCTTTATTGTACCTCGTTTACCATGCTCAGCATTTTATTCCCTTTACACCTCTCACGCTTTCCGGACCCCTTTTTAACCAGCAGCACTGCCCCGACGCTCACGCGGTGCAGCTCTTTTAGTGATGCGGGGCAGCGGCCACTCCTGCTGCTGTACCTTTATTGTACCTCGTTTACCATGCTCAGCATTTCATTCCCTTTACACCTCTCACGCTTTCCGGACCCCTTTTTAGCCAGCAGCGCTGACCCGACCGTCCCGCGCTGCAGCTCTTTTAGTGATGCGGGGCAGCGGCCACTCCTGCTGCAGTACCTTTATTGTACCTCGTTTACCAGGCTCAGCATTTCATTCCCTTTACACCTCTCACGCTTTCCGGACCCCTTTTTAACCAGCAGAGCTGCCCCGACGGTCCCGCGGTGCAGCTCTTTTAGTGATGCGGGGCAGCGGCTACTCCTGCTGCAGTACCTTTACAATATTTCTTAGACCATTGTCAATATTTTATTGCGCTCACACTTCCCAGCCTTTCCCATGCTGCTCTGTTTAACCAGCAGCGCTGCCCCGACGCTCCCGCGGTGCAGCTCTTTTAGTGACACGGGGCAGCAGCCACTCCTGCTGCAGTACTTTTAAAGGATTTTCGACCATTTTATTTTATACCCTTCACAGATGCGACCTTTGCCGTGACACCTTTGAAGCAGCACCCCTGCCCCAGGTGCGCCGCGGTGCAGCTCATTTTATCCTGAGGAAGTGGCTACTCCTGCTGCGGTGTTGTTGTTATTTCTCAGACCTTTCTCTATATTTTATTTCCCTCACACCTCCAGTCCTTTTACGTGCCGCACGTTTACCGTCAGCACCACCCCAAAGGTGCCGCGGTGCAGCTGTTTTAGTGAACCCACGCAGCGGCCACAACTGCTGCTGTACCTTTTGAGTATTTCTTAGACCATTCTCAATATTTTATTGCGCTCACACTTCCCAGCCTTTCCGTGCTGCTCTTTTTAACCAGCAGCGCTGCCCCGACGCTCCCGCGGTGCAGCTCTTTTAGTGATGCGGAGCAGCGGCCACTCCTGCTGCTGTACCTTTATTGTACCTCGTTTACCATGCTCAGCATTTCATTCCCTTTACACCTCTCAGCCTTTCCCATGCTGCTCTGTTTAACCAGCAGCGCCGCCCCGACGCTCCCGCGGTGCAGCTCTTTTAGTGATGCGGGGCAGCGGCCACTCCTGCTGCAGTATCTTTATTGAACCTCGTTTACCAGGCTCAGCATTTCATTCCCTTTACACCTCTCACGCTTTCCGGACCCCTTTTTAACCAGCAGCGCTGCCCCGACGGTCCCGCGGTGCAGCTCTTTTAGTGACGCGGGGCAGCGGCCACACCTGCTGCAGTACCTTTACAGTATTTCTTAGACCACTGTCAATATTTTATTGCGCTCACACTTCCCAGCCTTTCCAGTGCCGCTCTGTTTAACCAGCAGCGCTGCCCCGACCGTCCCGCGGTGCAGCTCTTTTAGTGATGCGGGGCAGCGGCCACACCTGCTGCAGTACCTTTATTGTACCTCGTTTACCATGCTCAGCATTTTATTCCCTTTACACCTCTCACGCTTTCCGGACCCCTTTTTAACCAGCAGCGCTGCCCCGACCGTCCCGCGGTGCAGCTCTTTTAGTGATGCGGGGCAGCGGCCACTCCTGCTGCAGTACCTTTACAATATTTCTTAGACCACTGTCAATATTTTATTCCGCTCACACTTCCCGGCCTTTCCGTGCTGCTCTTTTTAACCAGCAGCGCTGCCCCGACGCTCCCGCGGTGCAGCTCTTTTAGTGATGCGGGGCAGCGGCCACACCTGCTGCAGTATCTTTATTGTACCTCTTTTACCATGCTCAGCATTTCATTCCCTTTACACCTCTCAGCCTTTCCCGTGCCGCTCATTTTAACCAGCAGCGCTGCCCCGACGGTCCCGCGGTGCAGCTCTTTTAGTGACACGGGGCAGCGCCCTCACCTGATGCTGTACCTTTATTGTACCTCGCTTACCATGCTCAGCATTTTATTCCCTTTACACCTCTCACGCTTTCCGGACCCCTTTTTAACCAGCAGCACTGCCCCGACGCTCCCGCGGTGCAGCTCTTTTAGTGACACGGGGCAGCGGCCACACCTGCTGCTGTACCTTTATTGTACCTCGTTTACCATGCTCAGCATTTCATTCCCTTTACACCTCTCAGCCTTTCCCGTGCCGCTCTTTTTAACCAGCAGCGCTGCCCCGACGCTCCCGCGGTGCAGCTCTTTTAGTCACACGGGGCAGCGGCCACACCTGCTGCTGTACCTTTATTGTACCTCGTTTACCATGCTCAGCATTTCATTCCCTTTACACCTCTCACGCTTTCCGGACCCCTTTTTAACCAGCAGCGCTGCCCCGACGGTCCCGCGGTGCAGCTCTTTTAGTGATGCGGGGCAGCGGCCACACCTGCTGCAGTACCTTTATTGTACCTCGTTTACCATGCTCAGCATTTTATTCCCTTTACACCTCTCACGCTTTCCCGTGCCGCTCTTTTTAACCAGCAGCACTGCCCCGACGCTCCCGCGGTGCAGCTCTTTTAGTGACACGGGGCAGCTACACCTGCTGCTGTACCTTTATTGTACCTCGTTTACCATGCTCAGCATTTTATTCCCTTTACACCTCTCACGCTTTCCGGACCCCTTTTTAACCAGCAGCGCTGCCCCGACGGTCCCGCGGTGCAGCTCTTTTAGTGACGCGGGGCAGCGGCCACACCTGCTGCAGTACCTTTATTGTACCTCGTTTACCATGCTCAGCATTTCATTCCCTTTACACCTCTCACGCTTTCCGGACTCCTTTTTAACCAGCAGCGCTGCCCCGACGCTCCCGCGGTGCAGCTCTTTTAGTGACGCGGGGCAGCGGCCACTCCTGCTGCAGTACCTTTATTGTACCTCGTTTACCATTCTCAGCATTTTATTCCCTTTACACCTCTCACGCTTTCCGGACCCCTTTTTAACCAGCAGCGCTGCCCCGACCGTCCCGCGGTGCAGCTCTTTTAGTGATGCGGGGCAGCGGCCACTCCTGCTGCAGTACCTTTACAATATTTCTTAGACCGTTGTCAATATTTTATTGCGCTCACACTTCCCAGCCTTTCCCATGCTGCTCTGTTTAACCAGCAGCGCTGCCCCGACGCTCCCGCGGTGCAGCTCTTTTAGTGACGCGGAGAAGCGGCCACTCCTGCTGCTGTACCTTTATTGTACCTCGTTTACCATGCTCAGCATTTCATTCCCTTTACACCTCTCACGCTTTCCGGACCCCTTTTTAGCCAGCAGCGCTGCCCCGACGGTCCCGCGGTGCAGCTCTTTTAGTGATGCGGGGCAGCGGCCACTCCTGCTGCAGTACCTTTACAATATTTCTTAGACCATTGTCAATATTTTATTCCGCTCACACTTCCCAGCCTTTCCGTGCTGCTCTTTTTAACCAGCAGCGCTGCCCCGACGGTCCCGCGGTGCAGCTCTTTTAGTGACGCGGAGAAGCGGCCACTCCTGCTGCAGTACCTTTATTGTACCTCGTTTACCATGCTCAGCATTTCATTCCCTTTACACCTCTCAGCCTTTCCCGTGCCGCTCTTTTTAACCAGCAGCGCTGCCCCGACGCTCCCGCGGTGCAGCTCTTTTAGTCACACGGGGCAGCGGCCACACCTGCTGCAGTACCTTTATTGTACCTCGTTTACCATGCTCAGCATTTTATTCCCTTTACACCTCTCACGCTTTCCGGACCCCTTTTTAACCAGCAGCGCTGCCCCGACGGTCCCGCGGTGCAGCTCTTTTAGTGATGCGGGGCAGCGGCCACTCCTGCTGCTGTACCTTTATTGTACCTCGTTTACCATGCTCAGCATTTTATTCCCTTTACCCCTCTCAGCCTTTCCCGTGCCGCTCTTTTTAACCAGCAGCGCTGCGCCGACGCTCCCGCGCTGCAGCTCTTTTAGTGATGCGGGGCAGCGGCCACTCCTGCTGCTGTACCTTTACAATATTTCTTAGACCATTGTCAATATTTTATTGCGCTCACACTTCCCAGCCTTTCCCATGCTGCTCTTTTTAACCAGCAGCGCTGCCCCGACGCTCCCGAGGTGCAGCTCTTTTAGTGATGCGGGGCAGCGGCCACACCTGCTGCAGTACCTTTATTGTACCCCGTTTACCATGCTCAGCATTTTATTCCCTTTACACCTCTCAGCCTTTCCCATGCCGCTCTTTTTAACCAGCAGCGCTGCCCCGACGCTCCCGAGGTGCAGCTCTTTTAGTGATGCGGGGCAGCGGCCACACCTGCTGCAGTACCTTTATTGTACCCCGTTTACCATGCTCAGCATTTTATTCCCTTTACACCTCTCACGCTTTCCCGTGCCGCTCTTTTTAACCAGCAGCGCTGCCCCGACGCTCCCGCGGTGCAGCTCTTTTAGTCACACGGGGCAGCGGCCACTCCTGCTGCAGTACCTTTATTGTACCTCTTTTACCATGCTCAGCATTTCATTCCCTTTACACCTCTCACGCTTTCCCGTGCCGCTCCTTTTAACCAGCAGCGCTGCCCCGACGCTCCCGCGGTGCAGCTCTTTTAGTGACACGGGGCAGCGGCCACACCTGCTGCAGTACCTTTATTGTACCTCGTTTACCATGCTCAGCATTTCATTCCCTTTACACCTCTCAGCCTTTCCCGTGCCGCTCTTTTTAACCAGCAGCGCTGCGCCGACGGTCCCGCGGTGCAGCTCTTTTAGTCACACGGGGCAGCGGCCACACCTGCTGCTGTACCTTTATTGTACCTCGTTTACCATGCTCAGCATTTCATTCCCTTTACACCTCTCACGCTTTCCGGACCCCTTTTTAACCAGCAGCACTGCCCCGACGCTCACGCGGTGCAGCTCTTTTAGTGATGCGGGGCAGCGGCCACTCCTGTTGCTGTACCTTTATTATACCTCTTTTACCATGCTCAGCATTTCATTCCCTTTACACCTCTCAGCCTTTCCCGTGCTGCTCTTTTTAACCAGCAGCGCTGCCCCGACGCTCCCGCGGTGCAGCTCTTTTAGTGACACGGGGCAGCGGCTACACCTGCTGCTGTACCTTTATTGTACCTCGTTTACCATGCTCAGCATTTCATTCCCTTTACACCTCTCACGCTTTCCGGACCCCTTTTTAACCAGCAGCGCTGCCCCGACGCTCCCGCGGTGCAGCTCTTTTACTGATGCGGGGCAGCGGCCACACCTGCTGCAGTACCTTTATTGTACCTCGTTTACCATGCTCAGCATTTCATTCCCTTTACACCTCTCAGCCTTTCCCGTGCCGCTCTTTTTCAACAGCAGCGCTGCCCCGACGGTCCCGCGGTGCAGCTCTTTTAGTCACACGGGGCAGCGGCCACACCTGCTGCAGTACCTTTATTGTACCTCGTTTACCATGCTCAGCATTTCATTCCCTTTACACCTCTCACGCTTTCCGGACCCCTTTTTAACCAGCAGCGCTGCCCCGACGCTCCCGAGGTGCAGCTCTTTTAGTGACGCGGGGCAGCGGCCACTCCTGCTGCAGTACCTTTATTGTACCTCTTTTACCATGCTCAGCATTTCATTCCCTTTACACCTCTCACGCTTTCCGGACCCCTTTTTAGCCAGCAGCGCTGCCCCGACGGTCCCGCGGTGCAGCTCTTTTAGTGATGCGGGGCAGCGGCCACTCCTGCTGCAGTACCTTTATTGTACCTCGTTTACCATGCTCAGCATTTCATTCCCTTTACACCTCTCAGCCTTTCCCGTGCCGCTCTTTTTAACCAGCAGCGCTGCCCCGACGGTCCCGCGGTGCAGCTCTTTTAGTCACACGGGGCAGCGGCCACACCTGCTGCTGTACCTTTATTGTACCTCGTTTACCATGCTCAGCATTTCATTCCCTTTACACCTCTCACGCTTTCCGGACCCCTTTTTAACCAGCAGCGCTGCCCCGACCGTCCCGCGGTGCAGCTCTTTTAGTGATGCGGGGCAGCGGCCACACCTGCTGCAGTACCTTTATTGTACCTCGTTTACCATGCTCAGCATTTCATTCCCTTTACACCTCTCAGCCTTTCCCGTGCCGCTCTTTTTAACCAGCAGCGCTGCGCCGACGGTCCCGCGGTGCAGCTCTTTTAGTCACACGGGGCAGCGGCCACACCTGCTGCTGTACCTTTATTGTACCTCGTTTACCATGCTCAGCATTTCATTCCCTTTACACCTCTCACGCTTTCCGGACCCCTTTTTAACCAGCAGCACTGCCCCGACGCTCCCGCGGTGCAGCTCTTTTAGTGATGCGGGGCAGCGGCCACTCCTGTTGCTGTACCTTTATTATACCTCTTTTACCATGCTCAGCATTTCATTCCCTTTACACTTCTCAGCCTTTCCCGTGCTGCTCTTTTTAACCAGCAGCGCTGCCCCGACGCTCCCGCGGTGCAGCTCTTTTAGTGACACGGGGCAGCGGCTACACCTGCTGCTGTACCTTTATTGTACCTCGTTTACCATGCTCAGCATTTCATTCCCTTTACACCTCTCACGCTTTCCGGACCCCTTTTTAGCCAGCAGCGCTGCCCCGACGCTCCCGCGGTGCAGCTCTTTTAGTGATGCGGGGCAGCGGCCACACCTGCTGCAGTACCTTTATTGTACCTCGTTTACCATGCTCAGCATTTCATTCCCTTTACACCTCTCAGCCTTTCCCGTGCCGCTCTTTTTCAACAGCAGCGCTGCCCCGACGGTCCCGCGGTGCAGCTCTTTTAGTCACACGGGGCAGCGGCCACACCTGCTGCAGTACCTTTATTGTACCTCGTTTACCATGCTCAGCATTTCATTCCCTTTACACCTCTCACGCTTTCCGGACCCCTTTTTAACCAGCAGCGCTGCCCCGACGCTCCCGAGGTGCAGCTCTTTTAGTGACGCGGGGCAGCGGCCACTCCTGCTGCAGTACCTTTATTGTACCTCTTTTACCATGCTCAGCATTTCATTCCCTTTACACCTCTCACGCTTTCCGGACCCCTTTTTAACCAGCAGCGCTGCCCCGACGCTCCCGCGGTGCAGCTCTTTTAGTGACACGGGGCAGCGGCCACACCTGGTGCAGTACCTTTACAGTATTTCTTAGACCATTGTCAATATTTTATTGCGCTCACACTTCCAGGCCTTTCCCATGCTGCTCTGTTTAACCAGCAGCGCTGCCCCGACGCTCCCGCGGTGCAGCTCTTTTAGTGACACGGGGCAGCGGCCACACCTGCTGCAGTACCTTTATTGTACCTCGTTTACCATGCTCAGCATTTCATTCCCTTTACACCTCTCAGCCTTTCCCGTGCCGCTCTTTTTAACCAGCAGCGCTGCCCCGACGGTCCCGCGGTGCAGCTCTTTTAGTGACGCGGGGCAGCGGCCACACCTGCTGCTGTACCTTTATTGTACCTCGTTTACCATGCTCAGCATTTCATTCCCTTTACACCTCTCACGCTTTCCGGACCCCTTTTTAACCAGCAGCACTGCCCCGACGGTCCCGCGGTGCAGCTCTTTTAGTGATGCGGGGCAGCGGCCACTCCTGCTGCTGTACCTTTACAATATTTCTTAGACCATTGTCAATACTTTATTGCGCTGACGTTTCTCAGCCTTTCCCGTGCTGCTCTGTTTAACCAGCAGCGCTGCCCCGACGCTCCCGCGGTGCAGCTCTTTTAGTGACACGGGGCAGCAGCCACTCCTGCTGCAGTACTTTTAAAGGATTTTCGACCATTTTATTTTATACCCTTCACAGATGCGACCTTTGCCGTGACACCTTTGAAGCAGCACCCCTGCCCCAGGTGCGCCGCGGTGCAGCTCATTTTATCCTGAGGAAGTGGCTACTCCTGCTGCGGTGTTGTTGTTATTTCTCAGACCTTTCTCTATATTTTATTTCCCTCACACCTCCAGTCCTTTTACGTGCCGCACGTTTACCGTCAGCACCACCCCAAAGGTGCCGCGGTGCAGCTGTTTTAGTGAACCCACGCAGCGGCCACAACTGCTGCTGTACCTTTTGAGTATTTCTTAGACCATTCTCAATATTTTATTGCGCTCACACTTCCCAGCCTTTCCGTGCTGCTCTTTTTAACCAGCAGCGCTGCCCCGACGCTCCCGCGGTGCAGCTCTTTTAGTGATGCGGAGCAGCGGCCACTCCTGCTGCTGTACCTTTATTGTACCTCGTTTACCATGCTCAGCATTTCATTCCCTTTACACCTCTCAGCCTTTCCCATGCTGCTCTGTTTAACCAGCAGCGCCGCCCCGACGCTCCCGCGGTGCAGCTCTTTTAGTGATGCGGGGCAGCGGCCACTCCTGCTGCAGTATCTTTATTGAACCTCGTTTACCAGGCTCAGCATTTCATTCCCTTTACACCTCTCACGCTTTCCGGACCCCTTTTTAACCAGCAGCGCTGCCCCGACGGTCCCGCGGTGCAGCTCTTTTAGTGACGCGGGGCAGCGGCCACACCTGCTGCAGTACCTTTACAGTATTTCTTAGACCATTGTCAATATTTTATTGCGCTCACACTTCCCAGCCTTTCCAGTGCCGCTCTGTTTAACCAGCAGCGCTGCCCCGACCGTCCCGCGGTGCAGCTCTTTTAGTGATGCGGGGCAGCGGCCACACCTGCTGCAGTACCTTTATTGTACCTCGTTTACCATGCTCAGCATTTTATTCCCTTTACACCTCTCACGCTTTCCGGACCCCTTTTTAACCAGCAGCGCTGCCCCGACCGTCCCGCGGTGCAGCTCTTTTAGTGATGCGGGGCAGCGGCCACTCCTGCTGCAGTACCTTTACAATATTTCTTAGACCACTGTCAATATTTTATTCCGCTCACACTTCCCGGCCTTTCCGTGCTGCTCTTTTTAACCAGCAGCGCTGCCCCGACGCTCCCGCGGTGCAGCTCTTTTAGTGATGCGGGGCAGCGGCCACACCTGCTGCAGTATCTTTATTGTACCTCTTTTACCATGCTCAGCATTTCATTCCCTTTACACCTCTCACGCTTTCCGGACCCCTTTTTAACCAGCAGCGCTGCCCCGACCGTCCCGCGGTGCAGCTCTTTTAGTGATGCGGGGCAGCGGCCACTCCTGCTGCAGTACCTTTACAATATTTCTTAGACCACTGTCAATATTTTATTCCGCTCACACTTCCCGGCCTTTCCGTGCTGCTCTTTTTAACCAGCAGCGCTGCCCCGACGCTCCCGCGGTGCAGCTCTTTTAGTGATGCGGGGCAGCGGCCACACCTGCTGCAGTATCTTTATTGTACCTCTTTTACCATGCTCAGCATTTCATTCCCTTTACACCTCTCACGCTTTCCGGACCCCTTTTTAACCAGCAGCACTGCCCCGACGCTCCCGCGGTGCAGCTCTTTTAGTGACACGGGGCAGCGGCCACACCTGCTGCTGTACCTTTATTGTACCTCGTTTACCATGCTCAGCATTTCATTCCCTTTACACCTCTCAGCCTTTCCCGTGCCGCTCTTTTTAACCAGCAGCGCTGCCCCGACGCTCCCGCGGTGCAGCTCTTTTAGTCACACGGGGCAGCGGCCACACCTGCTGCTGTACCTTTATTGTACCTCGTTTACCATGCTCAGCATTTCATTCCCTTTACACCTCTCACGCTTTCCGGACCCCTTTTTAACCAGCAGCGCTGCCCCGACGGTCCCGCGGTGCAGCTCTTTTAGTGATGCGGGGCAGCGGCCACACCTGCTGCAGTACCTTTATTGTACCTCGTTTACCATGCTCAGCATTTTATTCCCTTTACACCTCTCACGCTTTCCCGTGCCGCTCTTTTTAACCAGCAGCACTGCCCCGACGCTCCCGCGGTGCAGCTCTTTTAGTGACACGGGGCAGCTACACCTGCTGCTGTACCTTTATTGTACCTCGTTTACCATGCTCAGCATTTTATTCCCTTTACACCTCTCACGCTTTCCGGACCCCTTTTTAACCAGCAGCGCTGCCCCGACGGTCCCGCGGTGCAGCTCTTTTAGTGACGCGGGGCAGCGGCCACACCTGCTGCAGTACCTTTATTGTACCTCGTTTACCATGCTCAGCATTTCATTCCCTTTACACCTCTCACGCTTTCCGGACCCCTTTTTAGCCAGCAGCGCTGCCCCGACGCTCCCGCGGTGCAGCTCTTTTAGTGATGCGGGGCAGCGGCCACTCCTGCTGCTGTACCTTTATTGTACCTCGTTTACCATGCTCAGCATTTCATTCCCTTTACACCTCTCAGCCTTTCCCGTGCCGCTCTTTTTCAACAGCAGCGCTGCCCCGACGCTCCCGCGGTGCAGCTCTTTTAGTGACACGGGGCAGCGGCCACACCTGCTGCAGTACCTTTATTGTACCTCGTTTACCATGCTCAGCATTTCATTCCCTTTACACCTCTCACGCTTTCCGGACCCCTTTTTAACCAGCAGCGCTGCCCCGACGCTCCCGAGGTGCAGCTCTTTTAGTGATGCGGGGCAGCGGCCACTCCTGCTGCAGTACCTTTATTGTACCTCGTTTACCATGCTCAGCATTTCATTCCCTTTACACCTCTCACGCTTTCCGGACCCCTTTTTAACCAGCAGCGCTGCCCCGACGGTCCCGCGGTGCAGCTCTTTTAGTGATGCGGGGCAGCGGCCACTCCTGCTGCTGTACCTTTATTGTACCTCGTTTACCATGCTCAGCATTTCATTCCCTTTACACCTCTCACGCTTTCCCGTGCCGCTCCTTTTAACCAGCAGCGCTGCCCCGACGCTCCCGCGGTGCAGCTCTTTTAGTGACACGGGGCAGCGGCCACACCTGCTGCTGTACCTTTATTGTACCTCGTTTACCATGCTCAGCATTTCATTCCCTTTACACCTCTCAGCCTTTCCCGTGCCGCTCTTTTTAACCAGCAGCGCTGCCCCGACGGTCCCGCGGTGCAGCTCTTTTAGTGACGCGGGGCAGCGGCCACACCTGCTGCTGTACCTTTATTGTACCTCGTTTACCATGCTCAGCATTTCATTCCCTTTACACCTCTCACGCTTTCCGGACCCCTTTTTAACCAGCAGCACTGCCCCGACGGTCCCGCGGTGCAGCTCTTTTAGTGATGCGGGGCAGCGGCCACTCCTGCTGCTGTACCTTTATTGTACCTCGTTTACCATGCTCAGCATTTCATTCCCTTTACACCTCTCAGCCTTTCCCGTGCTGCTCTTTTTAACCAGCAGCGCTGCCCCGACGGTCCCGCGGTGCAGCTCTTTTAGTCACACGGGGCAGCGGCCACACCTGCTGCTGTACCTTTATTGTACCTCGTTTACCATGCTCAGCATTTCATTCCCTTTACACCTCTCACGCTTTCCGGACCCCTTTTTAACCAGCAGCGCTGCCCCGACCGTCCCGCGGTGCAGCTCTTTTAGTGATGCGGGGCAGCGGCCACTCCTGCTGCTGTACCTTTACAATATTTCTTAGACCATTGTCAATACTTTATTGCGCTGACGTTTCTCAGCCTTTCCCGTGCTGCTCTGTTTAAGCAGCAGCGCTGCCCCGACGCTCCCGCGGTGCAGCTCCCTTAGTGACACGGGGCAGGGGCCGAGAGCCCTCTAGGTGCGGCTCCTCTATAGCACTTTACCGTTTTCTATTTTATTTCATTGGCACCTCGCGCGTTGCGCCGGGCGCCTCATTCGGGGACATGCGCCGGCTCCCACAGCGCCCCGCCCGCCGCCGCTCCCCGGGGGCCTCCCCGCTGCTCTCGGGAGATCGCACACCGCACGCGGCCCAAGCCCCGTCTCGCCGACGGCACTCACCACCCGCCGCCCGCCGCCGCGTTCTCCCGCTCCCTACCGGCACGAAGCGGCGCTGCCGATGACGGAGCCGATGCGCGGCTGCCACGCCGCTCTCTCCGCGCCTCAGGGCCGGCGCCTTCGGCCGCTCAGGGCGGCGTCCCCGCATCCGGGCCAGCCCGCGGAGCTCCTGCCGCCGCCGCCGCCGCCCCCCGACTGAGGGGCCGCGACGCCGGCGCCCCCTTTTATACTCCGCACCCCCTTTTCCCGCCACTGCCGCGGTGGGCTCCCCCCGCCTCAAAATCGCCCAGAAGCGCCCGAGGCGGGAACGGCGCAGCCCCACCGGCGCCTCGGAGAAGCTCTTCTAGTGACAAGGAGCAGCGGCCACTCCTGCTGCAGTACCTTTATTGTACCTCGTTTACCATGCTCAGCATTTTATTCCCTTTACACCTCTCACGCTTTCCGGACCCCTTTTTAACCAGCAGCGCTGCCCCGACGCTCCCGCGGTGCAGCTCTTTTAGTGATGCGGGGCAGCGGCCACTCCTGCAGCAGTATCTTTATTGTACCTCTTTTACCATGCTCAGCATTTCATTCCCTTTACACCTCTCAGCCTTTCCCGTGCCGCTCTTTTTAACCAGCAGCGCTGCCCCGACGCTCCCGCGGTGCAGCTCTTTTAGTCACACGGGGCAGCGGCCACTCCTGCTGCAGTACCTTTATTGTACCTCGTTTACCATGCTCAGCATTTCATTCCCTTTACACCTCTCAGCCTTTCCCGTGCCGCTCTTTTTAACCAGCAGCGCTGCCCCGACGGTCCCGCGGTGCAGCTCTTTTAGTGACGCGGGGCAGCGGCCACTCCTGCTGCTGTACCTTTACAATATTTCTTAGACCATTGTCAATATTTTATTCTGCTCACACTTCCCAGCCTTTCCCATGCTGCTCTGTTTAACCAGCAGCGCTGCCCCGACGCTCCCGCGGTGCAGCTCTTTTAGTGATGCGGGGCAGCGGCCACACCTGCTGCAGTACCTTTATTGTACCTCGTTTACCATGCTCAGCATTTTATTCCCTTTACACCTCTCACGCTTTCCGGACCCCTTTTTAGCCAGCAGCACTGCCCCGACGCTCACGCGGTGCAGCTCTTTTAGTGATGCGGGGCAGCGGCCACTCCTGCTGCTGTACCTTTATTGTACCTCGTTTACCATGCTCAGCATTTCATTCCCTTTACACCTCTCACGCTTTCCGGACCCCTTTTTAGCCAGCAGCACTGCCCCGACGCTCACGCGGTGCAGCTCTTTTAGTGATGCGGGGCAGCGGCCACTCCTGCTGCAGTATCTTTATTGTACCTCTTTTACCATGCTCAGCATTTCATTCCCTTTACACCTCTCACGCTTTCCGGACCCCTTTTTAGCCAGCAGCGCTGCCCCGACGGTCCCGCGGTGCAGCTCTTTTAGTCACACGGGGCAGCGGCCACACCTGCTGCAGTACCTTTATTGTACCTCGTTTACCAGGCTCAGCATTTCATTCCCTTTACACCTCTCACGCTTTCCGGACCCCTTTTTAACCAGCAGAGCTGCCCCGACGGTCCCGCGGTGCAGCTCTTTTAGTGATGCGGGGCAGCGGCCACTCCTGCTGCAGTATCTTTATTGAACCTCTTTTACCATGCTCAGCATTTTATTCCCTTTACACCTTTCACGCATTCCGGACCCCTTTTTAACCTGCAGCGCTGCCCCGACCGTCCCGCGGTGCAGCTCTTTTAGTGACGCGGGGCAGCGGCCACACCTGCTGCTGTACCTTTATTGTACCTCGTTTACCATGCTCAGCATTTTATTCCCTTTACACCTCTCAGCCTTTCCCGTGCCGCTCTTTTTAACCAGCAGCGCTGCCCCGACGCTCCCGCGGTGCAGCTCTTTTAGTGACGCGGGGCAGCGGCCACACCTGCTGCTGTACCTTTATTGTACCTCGTTTACCATGCTCAGCATTTCATTCTCTTTACACCTCTCACGCTTTCCGGACCCCTTTTTAACCAGCAGCACTGCCCCGACGCTCCCGCGGTGCAGCTCTTTTAGTGACACGGGGCAGCTACACCTGCTGCTGTACCTTTATTGTACCTCGTTTACCATGCTCAGCATTTTATTCCCTTTACACCTCTCACGCTTTCCGGACCCCTTTTTAACCAGCAGCGCTGCCCCGACGGTCCCGCGGTGCAGCTCTTTTAGTGATGCGGGGCAGCGGCCACACCTGCTGCAGTACCTTTATTGTACCTCGTTTACCATGCTCAGCATTTCATTCCCTTTACACCTCTCAGCCTTTCCCGTGCCGCTCTTTTTAACCAGCAGCGCTGCCCCGACGCTCCCGCGGTGCAGCTCTTTTAGTCACACGGGGCAGCGGCCACACCTGCTGCAGTACCTTTACAGTATTTCTTAGACCATTGTCAATATTTTATTGCGCTCACACTTCCCAGCCTTTCCAGTGCCGCTCTGTTTAACCAGCAGCGCTGCCCCGACCGTCCCGCGGTGCAGCTCTTTTAGTGATGCGGGGCAGCGGCCACACCTGCTGCAGTACCTTTATTGTACCTCGTTTACCATGCTCAGCATTTCATTCCCTTTACACCTCTCACGCTTTCCGGACCCCTTTTTAACCAGCAGCGCTGCCCCGACGCTCCCGAGGTGCAGCTCTTTTAGTGATGCGGGGCAGCGGCCACTCCTGCTGCAGTATCTTTATTGTACCTCTTTTACCATGCTCAGCATTTCATTCCCTTTACACCTCTCACGCTTTCCGGACCCCTTTTTAGCCAGCAGCGCTGCCCCGACGGTCCCGCGGTGCAGCTCTTTTAGTGATGCGGGGCAGCGGCCACACCTGCTGCAGTACGTTTATTGTACCTCGTTTACCATGCTCAGCATTTTATTCCCTTTACACCTCTCACGCTTTCCCGTGCCGCTCTTTTTAACCAGCAGCGCTGCCCCGACGCTCCCGCGGTGCAGCTCTTTTAGTGATGCGGGGCAGCGGCCACACCTGCTGCTGTACCTTTACAGTATTTCTTAAACCATTGTCAATATTTTATTGCGCTCACACTTCCAGGCCTTTCCAATGCTGCTCTGTTTAACCAGCAGCGCTGCCCCGACGCTCCCGAGGTGCAGCTCTTTTAGTGATGCGGGGCAGCGGCCACACCTGCTGCAGTACCTTTATTGTACCTCGTTTACCATGCTCAGCATTTCATTCCCTTTACACCTCTCACGCTTTCCGGACCCCTTTTTAACCAGCAGCACTGCCCCGACGCTCCCGCGGTGCAGCTCTCTTAGTGACACGGGGCAGCTACACCTGCTGCAGTACCTTTATTGTACCTCGTTTACCATGCTCAGCATTTCATTCCCTTTACACCTCTCACGCTTTCCGGACCCCTTTTTAACCAGCAGCACTGCCCCGACGCTCCCGAGGTGCAGCTCTTTTAGTGATGCGGGGCAGCGGCCACACCTGCTGCAGTACCTTTTCAATATTTCTTAGACCATTTTCAATATTTTATTGCGCTCACACTTCCCAGCCTTTCCCATGCTGCTCTGTTTAACCAGCAGTGCTGCCCCGACGGTCCCGCGGTGCAGCTCTTTTAGTGATGCGGGGCAGCGGCCACTCCTGCTGCAGTACCTTTATTGTACCTCGTTTACCATGCTCAGCATTTCATTCCCTTTACACCTCTCACGCTTTCCGGACCCCTTTTTAGCCAGCAGCGCTGCCCCGACGCTCCCGCGGTGCAGCTCTTTTAGTGATGCGGGGCAGCGGCCACTCCTGCTGCAGTACCTTTATTGTACCTCGTTTACCATGCTCAGCATTTCATTCCCTTTACACCTCTCAGCCTTTCCCGTGCCGCTCTTTTTAACCAGCAGCGCTGCCCCGACGGTCCCGCGGTGCAGCTCTTTTAGTCACACGGGGCAGCGGCCACACCTGCTGCAGTACCTTTATTGTACCTCGTTTACCATGCTCAGCATTTCATTCCCTTTACACCTCTCACGCTTTCCGGACCCCTTTTTAACCAGCAGCGCTGCCCCGACGCTCCCGCGGTGCAGCTCTTTTAGTGATGCGGGGCAGCGGCCACACCTGCTGCTGTACCTTTATTGTACCTCGTTTACCATGCTCAGCATTTCATTCCCTTTACACCTCTCAGCCTTTCCCGTGCCGCTCTTTTTCAACAGCAGCGCTGCCCCGACGGTCCCGCGGTGCAGCTCTTTTAGTCACACGGGGCAGCGGCCACACCTGCTGCTGTACCTTTATTGTACCTCGTTTACCATGCTCAGCATTTCATTCCCTTTACACCTCTCACGCTTTCCGGACCCCTTTTTAACCAGCAGCACTGCCCCGACGGTCCCGCGGTGCAGCTCTTTTAGTGATGCGGGGCAGCGGCCACTCCTGTTGCTGTACCTTTATTATACCTCTTTTACCATGCTCAGCATTTCATTCCCTTTACACCTCTCAGCCTTTCCCGTGCTGCTCTTTTTAACCAGCAGCGCTGCCCCGACGCTCCCGCGGTGCAGCTCTTTTAGTGACACGGGGCAGCGGCTACACCTGCTGCTGTACCTTTATTGTACCTCGTTTACCATGCTCAGCATTTCATTCCCTTTACACCTCTCACGCTTTCCGGACCCCTTTTTAACCAGCAGCGCTGCCCCGACGGTCCCGCGGTGCAGCTCTTTTAGTGATGCGGGGCAGCGGCCACACCTGCTGCAGTACCTTTATTGTACCTCTTTTACCATGCTCAGCATTTCATTCCCTTTACACCTCTCACGCTTTCCGGACCCCTTTTTAGCCAGCAGCGCTGCCCCGACGGTCCCGCGGTGCAGCTCTTTTAGTCACACGGGGCAGCGGCCACACCTGCTGCAGTACCTTTATTGTACCTCGTTTACCATGCTCAGCATTTCATTCCCTTTACACCTCTCACGCTTTCCGGACCCCTTTTTAACCAGCAGCGCTGCCCCGACGCTCCCGAGGTGCAGCTCTTTTAGTGACGCGGGGCAGCGGCCACTCCTGCTGCAGTACCTTTATTGTACCTCTTTTACCATGCTCAGCATTTCATTCCCTTTACACCTCTCACGCTTTCCGGACCCCTTTTTAACCAGCAGCGCTGCCCCGACGCTCCCGCGGTGCAGCTCTTTTAGTGACACGGGGCAGCGGCCACACCTGGTGCAGTACCTTTACAGTATTTCTTAGACCATTGTCAATATTTTATTGCGCTCACACTTCCAGGCCTTTCCCATGCTGCTCTGTTTAACCAGCAGCGCTGCCCCGACGCTCCCGCGGTGCAGCTCTTTTAGTGACGCGGGGCAGCGGCCACACCTGCTGCAGTACCTTTATTGTACCTCGTTTACCATGCTCAGCATTTCATTCCCTTTACACCTCTCACGCTTTCCGGACCCCTTTTTAACCAGCAGCGCTGCCCCGACGGTCCCGCGGTGCAGCTCTTTTAGTGATGCGGGGCAGCGGCCACACCTGCTGCAGTACCTTTATTGTACCTCGTTTACCATGCTCAGCATTTCATTCCCTTTACACCTCTCACGCTTTCCGGACCCCTTTTTAGCCAGCAGCGCTGCCCCGACGCTCCCGCGGTGCAGCTCTTTTAGTGACACGGGGCAGCGGCCACACCTGCTGCAGTACCTTTATTGTACCTCGTTTACCATGCTCAGCATTTCATTCCCTTTACACCTCTCAGCCTTTCCCGTGCCGCTCTTTTTAACCAGCAGCGCTGCGCCGACGGTCCCGCGGTGCAGCTCTTTTAGTCACACGGGGCAGCGGCCACACCTGCTGCTGTACCTTTATTGTACCTCGTTTACCATGCTCAGCATTTCATTCCCTTTACACCTCTCACGCTTTCCGGACCCCTTTTTAACCAGCAGCACTGCCCCGACGCTCCCGCGGTGCAGCTCTTTTAGTGATGCGGGGCAGCGGCCACTCCTGTTGCTGTACCTTTATTATACCTCTTTTACCATGCTCAGCATTTCATTCCCTTTACACCTCTCAGCCTTTCCCGTGCTGCTCTTTTTAACCAGCAGCGCTGCCCCGACGCTCCCGCGGTGCAGCTCTTTTAGTGACACGGGGCAGCGGCTACACCTGCTGCTGTACCTTTATTGTACCTCGTTTACCATGCTCAGCATTTCATTCCCTTTACACCTCTCACGCTTTCCGGACCCCTTTTTAACCAGCAGCGCTGCCCCGACGGTCCCGCGGTGCAGCTCTTTTACTGATGCGGGGCAGCGGCCACACCTGCTGCAGTACCTTTATTGTACCTCGTTTACCATGCTCAGCATTTCATTCCCTTTACACCTCTCACGCTTTCCGGACCCCTTTTTAGCCAGCAGCGCTGCCCCGACGCTCCCGCGGTGCAGCTCTTTTAGTGATGCGGGGCAGCGGCCACACCTGCTGCAGTACCTTTATTGTACCTCGTTTACCATGCTCAGCATTTCATTCCCTTTACACCTCTCAGCCTTTCCCGTGCCGCTCTTTTTCAACAGCAGCGCTGCCCCGACGGTCCCGCGGTGCAGCTCTTTTAGTCACACGGGGCAGCGGCCACACCTGCTGCAGTACCTTTATTGTACCTCGTTTACCATGCTCAGCATTTCATTCCCTTTACACCTCTCACGCTTTCCGGACCCCTTTTTAACCAGCAGCGCTGCCCCGACGCTCCCGAGGTGCAGCTCTTTTAGTGACGCGGGGCAGCGGCCACTCCTGCTGCAGTACCTTTATTGTACCTCTTTTACCATGCTCAGCATTTCATTCCCTTTACACCTCTCACGCTTTCCGGACCCCTTTTTAACCAGCAGCGCTGCCCCGACGCTCCCGCGGTGCAGCTCTTTTAGTGACACGGGGCAGCGGCCACACCTGGTGCAGTACCTTTACAGTATTTCTTAGACCATTTTCAATATTTTATTGCGCTCACACTTCCAGGCCTTTCCCATGCTGCTCTGTTTAACCAGCAGCGCTGCCCCGACGCTCCCGCGGTGCAGCTCTTTTAGTGACACGGGGCAGCGGCCACACCTGCTGCAGTACCTTTATTGTACCTCGTTTACCATGCTCAGCATTTCATTCCCTTTACACCTCTCAGCCTTTCCCGTGCCGCTCTTTTTAACCAGCAGCGCTGCCCCGACGCTCCCGCGGTGCAGCTCTTTTAGTGACGCGGGGCAGCGGCCACACCTGCTGCAGTACCTTTATTGTACCTCGTTTACCATGCTCAGCATTTCATTCCCTTTACACCTCTCACGCTTTCCGGACCCCTTTTTAACCAGCAGCACTGCCCCGACGGTACCGCGGTGCAGCTCTTTTAGTGATGCGGGGCAGCGGCCACTCCTGCTGCTGTACCTTTACAATATTTCTTAGACCATTGTCAATACTTTATTGCGCTGACGTTTCTCAGCCTTTCCCGTGCTGCTCTGTTTAACCAGCAGCGCTGCCCCGACGCTCCCGCGGTGCAGCTCCCTTAGTGACACGGGGCAGGGGCCGAGAGCCCTCTAGGTGCGGCTCCTCTATAGCACTTTACCGTTTTCTATTTTATTTCATTGGCACCTCGCGCGTTGCGCCGGGCGCCTCATTCGGGGACATGCGCCGGCTCCCACAGCGCCCCGCCCGCCGCCGCTCCCCGGGGGCCTCCCCGCTGCTCTCGGGAGATCGCACACCGCACGCGGCCCAAGCCCCGTCTCGCCGACGGCACTCACCACCCGCCGCCCGCCGCCGCGTTCTCCCGCTCCCTACCGGCACGAAGCGGCGCTGCCGATGACGGAGCCGATGCGCGGCTGCCACGCCGCTCTCTCCGCGCCTCAGGGCCGGCGCCTTCGGCCGCACACGGCGGCGTCCCCGCATCCGGGCCAGCCCGCGGAGCTCCTGCCGCCGCCGCCGCCGCCCCCCGACTGAGGGGCCGCGACGCCGGCGCCCCCTTTTATACTCCGCACCCCCTTTTCCCGCCACTGCCGCGGTGGGCTCCCCCCGCCTCAAAATCGCCCAGAAGCGCCCGAGGCGGGAACGGCGCAGCCCCACCGGCGCCTCGGAGAAGCTCTTTTAGTGACAAGGAGCAGCGGCCACCCCTCCTGCTGCAGTACCTTTATTGTACCTCGTTTACCATGCTCAGCATTTTATTCCCTTTACACCTCTCACGCTTTCCGGACCCCTTTTTAACCAGCAGCGCTGCCCCGACGGTCCCGCGGTGCAGCTCTTTTAGTGACGCGGGGCAGCGGCCACACCTGCTGCTGTACCTTTATTGTACCTCGTTTACCATGCTCAGCATTTCATTCCCTTTACACCTCTCACGCTTTCCGGACCCCTTTTTAACCAGCAGCGCTGCCCCGACGCTCCCGAGGTGCAGCTCTTTTAGTGATGCGGGGCAGCGGCCACTCCTGCTGCAGTACCTTTATTGTACCTCTTTTACCATGCTCAGCATTTCATTCCCTTTACACCTCTCACGCTTTCCGGACCCCTTTTTAGCCAGCAGCGCTGCCCCGACGGTCCCGCGGTGCAGCTCTTTTAGTGATGCGGAGCAGCGGCCACACCTGCTGCAGTACCTTTATTGTACCTCGTTTACCATGCTCAGCATTTCATTCCCTTTACACCTCTCACGCTTTCCCGTGCCGCTCCTTTTAACCAGCAGCGCTGCCCCGACGCTCCCGCGGTGCAGCTCTTTTAGTGACACGGGGCAGCGGCCACACCTGGTGCAGTACCTTTACAGTATTTCTTAAACCATTGTCAATATTTTATTGCGCTCACACTTCCAGGCCTTTCCCATGCTGCTCTGTTTAACCAGCAGCGCTGCCCCGACGCTCCCGCGGTGCAGCTCTTTTAGTCACACGGGGCAGCGGCCACACCTGCTGCAGTACCTTTATTGTACCTCGTTTACCATGCTCAGCATTTCATTCCCTTTACACCTCTCAGCCTTTCCCGTGCCGCTCTTTTTAACCAGCAGCGCTGCGCCGACGGTCCCGCGGTGCAGCTCTTTTAGTCACACGGGGCAGCGGCCACACCTGCTGCTGTACCTTTATTGTACCTCGTTTACCATGCTCAGCATTTCATTCCCTTTACACCTCTCAGCCTTTCCAGTGCCGCTCTTTTTAACCACCAGCGCTGCCCCGACGGTCCCGCGGTGCAGCTCTTTTAGTGATGCGGAGCAGCGGCCACTCCTGCTGCTGTACCTTTATTGTACCTCGTTTACCATGCTCAGCATTTTATTCCCTTTACACCTCTCACGCTTTCCGGACCCCTTTTTAACCAGCAGCGCTGCCCCGACGCTCCCGCGGTGCAGCTCTTTTAGTGACGCGGGGCAGCTACACCTGCTGCTGTACCTTTATTGTACCTCGTTTACCATGCTCAGCATTTCATTCCCTTTACACCTCTCAGCCTTTCCCGTGCCGCTCTTTTTAACCAGCAGCGCTGCCCCGACGCTCCCGCGGTGCAGCTCTTTTAGTGACGCGGGGCAGCGGCCACACCTGCTGCAGTACCTTTATTGTACCTCGTTTACCATGCTCAGCATTTCATTCCCTTTACACCTCTCACGCTTTCCGGACCCCTTTTTAACCAGCAGCGCTGCCCCGACCGTCCCGCGGTGCAGCTCTTTTAGTGATGCGGGGCAGCGGCCACACCTGCTGCTGTACCTTTATTGTACCTCGTTTACCATGCTCAGCATTTCATTCCCTTTACACCTCTCACGCTTTCCGGACCCCTTTTTAGCCAGCAGCGCTGCCCCGACGGTCCCGCGGTGCAGCTCTTTTAGTGATGCGGGGCAGCGGCCACACCTGCTGCAGTACCTTTATTGTACCTCGTTTACCATGCTCAGCATTTCATTCCCTTTACACCTCTCAGCCTTTCCCGTGCCGCTCTTTTTAGCCAGCAGCGCTGCCCCGACGCTCCCGCGGTGCAGCTCTTTTAGTCACACGGGGCAGCGGCCACACCTGCTGCAGTACCTTTATTGTACCTCGTTTACCATGCTCAGCATTTCATTCCCTTTACACCTCTCACGCTTTCCGGACCCCTTTTAAACCAGCAGCGCTGCCCCGACGCTCCCGCGGTGCAGCTCTTTTAGTGACGCGGGGCAGCGGCCACACCTGCTGCAGTACCTTTATTGTACCTCGTTTACCATGCTCAGCATTTCATTCCCTTTACACCTCTCACGCTTTCCGGACCCCTTTTTAACCAGCAGCGCTGCCCCGACGGTCCCGCGGTGCAGCACTTTTAGTGATGCGGGGCAGCGGCCACTCCTGCTGCAGTACCTTTATTGTACCTCGTTTACCATGCTCAGCATTTCATTCCCTTTACACCTCTCAGCCTTTCCCGTGCCGCTCTTTTTAACCAGCAGCGCTGCCCCGACGCTCCCGCGGTGCAGCTCTTTTAGTCACACGGGGCAGCGGCCACACCTGCTGCAGTACCTTTATTGTACCTCGTTTACCATGCTCAGCATTTCATTCCCTTTACACCTCTCACGCTTTCCGGACCCCTTTTTAACCAGCAGCGCTGCCCCGACGGTCCCGCGGTGCAGCTCTTTTAGTGATGCGGGGCAGCGGCCACACCTGCTGCAGTACCTTTATTGTACCTCGTTTACCATGCTCAGCATTTCATTCCCTTTACACCTCTCAGCCTTTCCCGTGCCGCTCTTTTTCAACAGCAGCGCTGCCCCGACGGTCCCGCGGTGCAGCTCTTTTAGTCACACGGGGCAGCGGCCACACCTGCTGCTGTACCTTTATTGTACCTCGTTTACCATGCTCAGCATTTCATTCCCTTTACACCTCTCACGCTTTCCGGACCCCTTTTTAACCAGCAGCGCTGCCCCGACGCTCCCGAGGTGCAGCTCTTTTAGTGATGCGGGGCAGCGGCCACTCCTGCTGCAGTACCTTTATTGTACCTCTTTTACCATGCTCAGCATTTCATTCCCTTTACACCTCTCACGCTTTCCGGACCCCTTTTTAGCCAGCAGCGCTGCCCCGACGGTCCCGCGGTGCAGCTCTTTTAGTGATGCGGAGCAGCGGCCACACCTGCTGCAGTACCTTTATTGTACCTCGTTTACCATGCTCAGCATTTCATTCCCTTTACACCTCTCACGCTTTCCCGTGCCGCTCCTTTTAACCAGCAGCGCTGCCCCGACGCTCCCGCGGTGCAGCTCTTTTAGTGACACGGGGCAGCGGCCACACCTGGTGCAGTACCTTTACAGTATTTCTTAGACCATTGTCAATATTTTATTGCGCTCACACTTCCAGGCCTTTCCCATGCTGCTCTGTTTAACCAGCAGCGCTGCCCCGACGCTCCCGCGGTGCAGCTCTTTTAGTCACACGGGGCAGCGGCCACACCTGCTGCAGTACCTTTATTGTACCTCGTTTACCATGCTCAGCATTTCATTCCCTTTACACCTCTCAGCCTTTCCAGTGCCGCTCTTTTTAACCACCAGCGCTGCCCCGACGGTCCCGCGGTGCAGCTCTTTTAGTGATGCGGAGCAGCGGCCACTCCTGCTGCTGTACCTTTATTGTACCTCGTTTACCATGCTCAGCATTTTATTCCCTTTACACCTCTCACGCTTTCCGGACCCCTTTTTAACCAGCAGCGCTGCCCCGACCGTCCCGAGATGCAGCTCTTTTAGTGATGCGGGGCAGCGGCCACTCCTGCTGCAGTATCTTTATTGTACCTCTTTTACCATGCTCAGCATTTCATTCCCTTTACACCTCTCAGCCTTTCCCGTGCCGCTCTTTTTAACCAGCAGCGCTGCCCCGACGCTCCCGCGGTGCAGCTCTTTTAGTCACACGGGGCAGCGGCCACACCTGCTGCAGTACCTTTATTGTACCTCGTTTACCAGGCTCAGCATTTCATTCCCTTTACACCTCTCACGCTTTCCGGACCCCTTTTTAACCAGCAGCGCTGCCCCGACGGTCCCGCGGTGCAGCTCTTTTAGTGATGCGGGGCAGCGGCTACTCCTGCTGCAGTACCTTTACAATATTTCTTAGACCATTGTCAATATTTTATTGCGCTCACACTTCCCAGCCTTTCCCATGCTGCTCTGTTTAACCAGCAGCGCTGCCCCGACGCTCCCGCGGTGCAGCTCTTTTAGTGACACGGGGCAGCAGCCACTCCTGCTGCAGTACTTTTAAAGGATTTTCGACCATTTTATTTTATACCCTTCACAGATGCGACCTTTGCCGTGACACCTTTGAAGCAGCACCCCTGCCCCAGGTGCGCCGCGGTGCAGCTCATTTTATCCTGAGGAAGTGGCTACTCCTGCTGCGGTGTTGTTGTTATTTCTCAGACCTTTCTCTATATTTTATTTCCCTCACACCTCCAGTCCTTTTACGTGCCGCACGTTTACCGTCAGCACCACCCCAAAGGTGCCGCGGTGCAGCTGTTTTAGTGAACCCACGCAGCGGCCACAAATGCTGCTGTACCTTTTGAGTATTTCTTAGACCATTCTCAATATTTTATTGCGCTCACACTTCCCAGCCTTTCCGTGCTGCTCTTTTTAACCAGCAGCGCTGCCCCGACGCTCCCGCGGTGCAGCTCTTTTAGTGATGCGGAGCAGCGGCCACTCCTGCTGCTGTACCTTTATTGTACCTCGTTTACCATGCTCAGCATTTCATTCCCTTTACACCTCTCAGCCTTTCCCATGCTGCTCTGTTTAACCAGCAGCGCTGCCCCGACGCTCCCGCGGTGCAGCTCTTTTAGTCACACGGGGCAGCGGCCACTCGCGCTGCAGTACCTTTTCAATATTTCTTAGACCATTTTCAATATTTTATTGCGCTCACACTTCCCAGCCTTTCCCATGCTGCTCTGTTTAACCAGCAGCGCTGCCCCGACCGTCCCGCGGTGCAGCTCTTTTAGTGACGCGGGGCAGCGGCCACTCCTGCTGCAGTATCTTTATTGTACCTCTTTTACCATGCTCAGCATTTCATTCCCTTTACACCTCTCACGGTTTCCGGACCCCTTTTTAACCAGCAGCGCTGCCCCGACGCTCCCGAGGTGCAGCTCTTTTAGTGATGCGGGGCAGCGGCCACACCTGCTGCAGTATCTTTATTGTACCTCTTTTACCATGCTCAGCATTTTATTCCCTTTACACCTCTCACGCTTTCCGGACCCCATTTTAACCAGCAGCGCTGCCCCGACGCTCCCGCGGTGCAGCTCTTTTAGTGACACGGGGCAGCGGCCACACCTGCTGCAGTACCTTTATTGTACCTCTTTTACCATGCTCAGCATTTCATTCCCTTTACACCTCTCAGCCTTTCCCGTGCCGCTCTTTTTAACCAGCAGCGCTGCCCCGACGCTCCCGCGGTGCAGCTCTTTTAGTCACACGGGGCAGCGGCCACACCTGCTGCTGTACCTTTATTGTACCTCGTTACCATGCTCAGCATTTCATTCCCTTTACACCTCTCACGCTTTCCGGACCCCTTTTTAACCAGCAGCACTGCCCCGACGCTCCCGCGGTGCAGCTCTTTTAGTGATGCGGGGCAGCGGCCACACCTGCTGCAGTACCTTTATTGTACCTCGTTTACCATGCTCAGCATTTCATTCCCTTTACACCTCTCACGCTTTCCGGACCCCTTTTTAACCAGCAGCACTGCCCCGACGCTCCCGCGGTGCAGCTCTTTTAGTGACACGGGGCAGCTACACCTGCTGCAGTACCTTTATTGTACCTCGTTTACCATGCTCAGCATTTTATTCCCTTTACACCTCTCACGCTTTCCGGACCCCTTTTTAACCAGCAGCGCTGCCCCGACGGTCCCGCGGTGCAGCTCTTTTAGTGACGCGGGGCAGCGGCCACACCTGCTGCTGTACCTTTATTGTACCTCGTTTACCATGCTCAGCATTTCATTCCCTTTACACCTCTCACGCTTTCCGGACCCCTTTTTAACCAGCAGCACTGCCCCGACGCTCCCGCGGTGCAGCTCTTTTAGTGACACGGGGCAGCTACACCTGCTGCTGTACCTTTATTGTACCTCGTTTACCATGCTCAGCATTTCATTCCCTTTACACCTCTCACGCTTTCCGGACCCCTTTTTAACCAGCAGCGCTGCCCCGACGCTCCCGCGGTGCAGCTCTTTTAGTGATGCGGGGCAGCGGCCACACCTGCTGCAGTACCTTTATTGTACCTCTTTTACCATGCTCAGCATTTTATTCCCTTTACACCTCTCACGCTTTCCCGTGCCGCTCCTTTTAACCAGCAGCGCTGCCCCGACGCTCCCGCGGTGCAGCTCTTTTAGTGACACGGGGCAGCGGCCACACCTGGTGCAGTACCTTTACAGTATTTCTTAGACCATTGTCAATATTTTATTGCGCTCACACTTCCAGGCCTTTCCCATGCTGCTCTGTTTAACCAGCAGCGCTGCCCCGACGCTCCCGCGGTGCAGCTCTTTTAGTGACACGGGGCAGCGGCCACACCTGCTGCAGTACCTTTATTGTACCTCGTTTACCATGCTCAGCATTTCATTCCCTTTACACCTCTCAGCCTTTCCCGTGCCGCTCTTTTTAACCAGCAGCGCTGCCCCGACGCTCCCGCGGTGCAGCTCTTTTAGTCACACGGGGCAGCGGCCACACCTGCTGCTGTACCTTTATTGTACCTCGTTACCATGCTCAGCATTTCATTCCCTTTACACCTCTCACGCTTTCCGGACCCCTTTTTAACCAGCAGCACTGCCCCGACGCTCCCGCGGTGCAGCTCTTTTAGTCACACGGGGCAGCTACACCTGCTGCTGTACCTTTATTGTACCTCGTTTACCATGCTCAGCATTTTATTCCCTTTACACCTCTCACGCTTTCCGGACCCCTTTTTAACCAGCAGCGCTGCCCCGACGCTCCCGCGGTGCAGCTCTTTTAGTGACACGGGGCAGCTACACCTGCTGCTGTACCTTTATTGTACCTCGTTTACCATGCTCAGCATTTCATTCCCTTTACACCTCTCAGCCTTTCCCGTGCCGCTCTTTTTAACCAGCAGCGCTGCCCCGACGCTCCCGCGGTGCAGCTCTTTTAGTGACGCGGGGCAGCGGCCACACCTGCTGCAGTACCTTTATTGTACCTCGTTTACCATGCTCAGCATTTCATTCCCTTTACACCTCTCACGCTTTCCGGACCCCTTTTTAGCCAGCAGCGCTGCCCCGACGGTCCCGCGGTGCAGCTCTTTTAGTGATGCGGGGCAGCGGCCACTCCTGCTGCAGTACCTTTATTGTACCTCGTTTACCATGCTCAGCATTTCATTCCCTTTACACCTCTCAGCCTTTCCCGTGCCGCTCTTTTTAACCAGCAGCGCTGCCCCGACGCTCCCGCGGTGCAGCTCTTTTAGTCACACGGGGCAGCGGCCACACCTGCTGCAGTACCTTTATTGTACCTCGTTTACCATGCTCAGCATTTCATTCCCTTTACACCTCTCACGCTTTCCGGACCCCTTTTTAGCCAGCAGCGCTGCCCCGACGCTCCCGCGGTGCAGCTCTTTTAGTGATGCGGGGCAGCGGCCACACCTGCTGCAGTACCTTTATTGTACCTCGTTTACCATGCTCAGCATTTCATTCCCTTTACACCTCTCAGCCTTTCCCGTGCCGCTCTTTTTCAACAGCAGCGCTGCCCCGACGGTCCCGCGGTGCAGCTCTTTTAGTCACACGGGGCAGCGGCCACACCTGCTGCTGTACCTTTATTGTACCTCGTTTACCATGCTCAGCATTTCATTCCCTTTACACCTCTCACGCTTTCCGGACCCCTTTTTAACCAGCAGCGCTGCCCCGACGCTCCCGAGGTGCAGCTCTTTTAGTGATGCGGGGCAGCGGCCACTCCTGCTGCAGTACCTTTATTGTACCTCTTTTACCATGCTCAGCATTTCATTCCCTTTACACCTCTCACGCTTTCCGGACCCCTTTTTAGCCAGCAGCGCTGCCCCGACGGTCCCGCGGTGCAGCTCTTTTAGTGATGCGGAGCAGCGGCCACACCTGCTGCTGTACCTTTATTGTACCTCGTTTACCATGCTCAGCATTTCATTCCCTTTACACCTCTCACGCTTTCCCGTGCCGCTCCTTTTAACCAGCAGCGCTGCCCCGACGCTCCCGCGGTGCAGCTCTTTTAGTGACGCGGGGCAGCGGCCACACCTGCTGCTGTACCTTTATTGTACCTCGTTTACCATGCTCAGCATTTCATTCCCTTTACACCTCTCAGCCTTTCCAGTGCCGCTCTTTTTAACCACCAGCGCTGCCCCGACGGTCCCGCGGTGCAGCTCTTTTAGTGACGCGGGGCAGCGGCCACACCTGCTGCTGTACCTTTATTGTACCTCGTTTACCATGCTCAGCATTTTATTCCCTTTACACCTCTCACGCTTTCCGGACCCCTTTTTAACCAGCAGCGCTGCCCCGACCGTCCCGAGATGCAGCTCTTTTAGTGATGCGGGGCAGCGGCCACTCCTGCTGCAGTATCTTTATTGTACCTCTTTTACCATGCTCAGCATTTCATTCCCTTTACACCTCTCAGCCTTTCCCGTGCCGCTCTTTTTAACCAGCAGCGCTGCCCCGACGCTCCCGCGGTGCAGCTCTTTTAGTCACACGGGGCAGCGGCCACACCTGCTGCAGTACCTTTATTGTACCTCGTTTACCAGGCTCAGCATTTCATTCCCTTTACACCTCTCACGCTTTCCGGACCCCTTTTTAACCAGCAGAGCTGCCCCGACGGTCCCGCGGTGCAGCTCTTTTAGTGACGCGGGGCAGCGGCTACTCCTGCTGCAGTACCTTTACAATATTTCTTAGACCATTGTCAATATTTTATTGCGCTCACACTTCCCAGCCTTTCCCATGCTGCTCTGTTTAACCAGCAGCGCTGCCCCGACGCTCCCGCGGTGCAGCTCTTTTAGTGACACGGGGCAGCAGCCACTCCTGCTGCAGTACTTTTAAAGGATTTTCGACCATTTTATTTTATACCCTTCACAGATGCGACCTTTGCCGTGACACCTTTGAAGCAGCACCCCTGCCCCAGGTGCGCCGCGGTGCAGCTCATTTTATCCTGAGGAAGTGGCTACTCCTGCTGCGGTGTTGTTGTTATTTCTCAGACCTTTCTCTATATTTTATTTCCCTCACACCTCCAGTCCTTTTACGTGCCGCACGTTTACCGTCAGCACCACCCCAAAGGTGCCGCGGTGCAGCTGTTTTAGTGAACCCACGCAGCGGCCACAACTGCTGCTGTACCTTTATTGTACCTCGTTTACCATGCTCAGCATTTCATTCCCTTTACACCTCTCAGCCTTTCCCGTGCTGCTCTTTTTAACCAGCAGCGCTGCGCCGACGCTCCCGCGGTGCAGCTCTTTTAGTGATGCGGAGCAGCGGCCACTCCTGCTGCTGTACCTTTATTGTACCTCGTTTACCATGCTCAGCATTTTATTCCCTTTACACCTCTCACGCTTTCCGGACCCCTTTTTAACCAGCAGCGCTGCCCCGACCGTCCCGCGGTGCAGCTCTTTTAGTGATGCGGGGCAGCGGCCACTCCTGCTGCTGTACCTTTACAATATTTCTTAGACCACTGTCAATATTTTATTCCGCTCACAAGTCCCGGCCTTTCCGTGCTGCTCTTTTTAACCAGCAGCGCTGCCCCGACGCTCCCGCGGTGCAGCTCTTTTAGTCACACGGGGCAGCGGCCACACCTGCTGCAGTACCTTTATTGTACCTCGTTTACCATGCTCAGCATTTCATTCCCTTTACACCTCTCAGCCTTTCCCGTGCCGCTCTTTTTAACCAGCAGCGCTGCCCCGACGCTCCCGCGGTGCAGCTCTTTTAGTGACGCGGGGCAGCGGCCACACCTGCTGCAGTACCTTTATTGTACCTCGTTTACCATGCTCAGCATTTCATTCCCTTTACACCTCTCACGCTTTCCGGACCCCTTTTTAACCAGCAGCGCTGCCCCGACGCTCCCGAGGTGCAGCTCTTTTAGTGATGCGGGGCAGCGGCCACTCCTGCTGCAGTATCTTTATTGTACGTCTTTTACCATGCTCAGCATTTCATTCCCTTTACACCTCTCACGCTTTCCGGACCCCTTTTTAGCCAGCAGCGCTGCCCCGACGGTCCCGCGGTGCAGCTCTTTTAGTGATGCGGAGCAGCGGCCACACCTGCTGCTGTACCTTTATTGTACCTCGTTTACCATGCTCAGCATTTCATTCCCTTTACACCTCTCAGCCTTTCCCGTGCCGCTCTTTTTAACCAGCAGCGCTGCGCCGACGCTCCCGCGGTGCAGCTCTTTTAGTCACACGGGGCAGCGGCCACTCCTGCTGCTGTACCTTTATTGTACCTCGTTTACCATGCTCAGCATTTTATTCCCTTTACACCTCTCACGCTTTCCGGACCCCTTTTTAACCAGCAGCACTGCCCCGACGCTCCCGCGGTGCAGCTCTTTTAGTCACACGGGGCAGCGGCCACTCCTGCTGCTGTACCTTTATTGTACCTCGTTTACCATGCTCAGCATTTTATTCCCTTTACACCTCTCACGCTTTCCGGACCCCTTTTTAACCAGCAGCGCTGCCCCGACCGTCCCGCGGTGCAGCTCTTTTAGTGATGCGGGGCAGCGGCCACTCCTGCTGCTGTACCTTTTCAATATTTCTTAGACCGTTGTCAATATTTTATTGCGCTCACACTTCCCAGCCTTTCCCATGCTGCTCTGTTTAACCAGCAGCGCTGCCCCGACGCTCCCGCGGTGCAGCTCTTTTAGTCACACGGGGCAGCGGCCACACCTGCTGCAGTACCTTTATTGTACCTCGTTTACCATGCTCAGCATTTTATTCCCTTTACACCTCTCAAGCTTTCCGGACTCCTTTTTAACCAGCAGCGCTGCCCCGACGCTCCCGCGGTGCAGCTCTTTTAGTGATGCGGGGCAGCGGCCACTCCTGCTGCAGTATCTTTATTGTACCTCGTTTACAATGCTCAGCATTTTATTCCCTTTACACCTCTCAGCCTTTCCCGTGCCGCTCTTTTTAACCAGCAGCGCTGCCCCGACGCTCCCGAGGTGCAGCTCTTTTAGTCACACCGGGCAGCGGCCACTCCTGCTGCTGTACCTTTACAGTATTTCTTAAACCATTGTCAATATTTTATTGCGCTCACACTTCCCAGCCTTTCCCATGCTGCTCTGTTTAACCAGCAGCGCTGCCCCGACGCTCCCGCGGTGCAGCTCTTTTAGTGACGCGGAGCAGCGGCCACTCCTGCTGCTGTACCTTTATTGTACCTCGTTTACCATGCTCAGCATTTTATTCCCTTTACACCTCTCACGCTTTCCTGACCCCTTTTTAACCAGCAGCGCTGCCCCGACGCTCCCGCGGTGCAGCTCTTTTAGTCACACGGGGCAGCGGCCACTCCTGCTGCAGTATCTTTATTGTAGTTCTTTTACCATGCTCAGCATTTCATTCCCTTTACACCTCTCACGCTTTCCGGACCCCTTTTTAACCAGCAGCGCTGCCCCGACCGTCCCGCGGTGCAGCTCTTTTAGTGACGCGGGGCAGCGGCCACACCTGCTGCTGTACCTTTATTGTACCTCGTTTACCATGCTCAGCATTTCATTCCCTTTACACCTCTCACGCTTTCCGGACCCCTTTTTAACCAGCAGCACTGCCCCGACGCTCCCGCGGTGCAGCTCTTTTAGTGATGCGGGGCAGCGGCCACTCCTGCTGCAGTATCTTTATTGTAGTTCTTTTACCATGCTCAGCATTTCATTCCCTTTACACCTCTCACGCTTTCCGGACCCCTTTTTAGCCAGCAGCGCTGCCCCGACCGTCCCGCGGTGCAGCTCTTTTAGTGACGCGGGGCAGCGGCCACACCTGCTGCTGTACCTTTATTGTACCTCGTTTACCATGCTCAGCATTTCATTCCCTTTACACCTCTCAGCCTTTCCCGTGCCGCTCTTTTTAACCAGCAGCGCTGCCCCGACGCTCCCGCGGTGCAGCTCTTTTAGTCACACGGGGCAGCGGCCACACCTGCTGCTGTACCTTTATTGTACCTCGTTTACCATGCTCAGCATTTTATTCCCTTTACACCTCTCACGCTTTCCCGTGCCGCTCTTTTTAACCAGCAGCGCTGCCCCGACGCTCCCGCGGTGCAGCTCTTTTAGTGATGCGGGGCAGCGGCCACACCTGCTGCACTACCTTTATTGTACCTCGTTTACCATGCTCAGCATTTCATTCCCTTTACACCTCTCACGCTTTCCCGTGCCGCTCTTTTTAACCAGCAGCGCTTCCCCGACCGTCCCGCGGTGCAGCTCTTTTAGTGATGCGGGGCAGCGGCCACTCCTGCTGCAGTACCTTTTCAATATTTCTTAGACCATTGTCAATATTTTATTCCGCTCACACTTCCCAGCCTTTCCGTGCTGCTCTTTTTAACCAGCAGCGCTGCCCCGACGCTCCCGCGGTGCAGCTCTTTTAGTGATGCGGGGCAGCGGCCACTCCTGCAGCAGTATCTTTATTGTACCTCGTTTACCATGCTCAGCATTTTATTCCCTTTACACCTCTCACGCTTTCCGGACCCCTTTTTAACCAGCAGCGCTGCCCCGACGCTCCCGCGGTGCAGCTCTTTTAGTGACACGGGGCAGCGGCCACACCTGCTGCAGTACCTTTATTGTACCTCGATTACCATGCTCAGCATTTTATTCCCTTTACACCTCTCAGCCTTTCCCGTGCCGCTCTTTTTAACCAGCAGCGCTGCCCCGACGGTCCCGCGGTGCAGCTCTTTTAGTGATGCGGGGCAGCGGCCACACCTGCTGCTGTACCTTTATTGTACCTCGTTTACCATGCTCAGCATTTTATTCCCTTTACACCTCTCACGCTTTCCGGACCCCTTTTTAACCAGCAGCGCTGCCCCGACGCTCCCGCGGTGCAGCTCTTTTAGTGATGCGGGGCAGCGGCCACACCTGCTGCTGTACCTTTATTGTACCTCGTTTACCATGCTCAGCATTTCATTCCCTTTACACCTCTCACGCTTTCCGGACCCCTTTTTAACCAGCAGCGCTGCCCCGACGGTCCCGCGGTGCAGCTCTTTTAGTGATGCGGGGCAGCGGCCACTCCTGCTGCTGTACCTTTACAATATTTCTTAGACCGTTGTCAATATTTTATTGCGCTCACACTTCCCAGCCTTTCCCATGCTGCTCTGTTTAACCAGCAGCGCTGCCCCGACGCTCCCGCGGTGCAGCTCTTTTAGTCACACGGGGCAGCGGCCACACCTGCTGCTGTACCTTTATTGTACCTCGTTTACCATGCTCAGCATTTTATTCCCTTTACACCTCTCAAGCTTTCCGGACTCCTTTTTAACCAGCAGCGCTGCCCCGACCGTCCCGCGGTGCAGCTCTTTTAGTGACGCGGGGCAGCGGCCACACCTGCTGCAGTACCTTTATTGTACCTCGTTTACAATGCTCAGCATTTTATTCCCTTTACACCTCTCACGCTTTCCCGTGCCGCTCTTTTTAACCAGCAGCGCTGCCCCGACGCTCCCGAGGTGCAGCTCTTTTAGTCACACGGGGCAGCGGCCACTCCTGCTGCTGTACCTTTACAGTATTTCTTAAACCATTGTCAATATTTTATTGCGCTCACACTTCCCAGCCTTTCCCATGCTGCTCTTTTTAACCAGCAGCGCTGCCCCGACGCTCCCGCGGTGCAGCTCTTTTAGTGACGCGGAGCAGCGGCCACTCCAGCTGCTGTACCTTTATTGTACCTCGTTTACCATGCTCAGCATTTCATTCCCTTTACACCTCTCACGCTTTCCGGACCCCTTTTTAACCAGCAGCGCTGCCCCGACGGTCCCGCGGTGCAGCACTTTTAGTGATGCGGGGCAGCGGCCACTCCTGCTGCAGTACCTTTATTGTACCTCGTTTACCATGCTCAGCATTTCATTCCCTTTACACCTCTCAGCCTTTCCCGTGCCGCTCTTTTTAACCAGCAGCGCTGCCCCGACGCTCCCGCGGTGCAGCTCTTTTAGTCACACGGGGCAGCGGCCACACCTGCTGCAGTACCTTTATTGTACCTCGTTTACCATGCTCAGCATTTCATTCCCTTTACACCTCTCACGCTTTCCGGACCCCTTTTTAACCAGCAGCGCTGCCCCGACGGTCCCGCGGTGCAGCTCTTTTAGTGATGCGGGGCAGCGGCCACACCTGCTGCAGTACCTTTATTGTACCTCGTTTACCATGCTCAGCATTTCATTCCCTTTACACCTCTCAGCCTTTCCCGTGCCGCTCTTTTTCAACAGCAGCGCTGCCCCGACGGTCCCGCGGTGCAGCTCTTTTAGTCACACGGGGCAGCGGCCACACCTGCTGCTGTACCTTTATTGTACCTCGTTTACCATGCTCAGCATTTCATTCCCTTTACACCTCTCACGCTTTCCGGACCCCTTTTTAACCAGCAGCGCTGCCCCGACGCTCCCGAGGTGCAGCTCTTTTAGTGATGCGGGGCAGCGGCCACTCCTGCTGCAGTACCTTTATTGTACCTCTTTTACCATGCTCAGCATTTCATTCCCTTTACACCTCTCACGCTTTCCGGACCCCTTTTTAGCCAGCAGCGCTGCCCCGACGGTCCCGCGGTGCAGCTCTTTTAGTGATGCGGAGCAGCGGCCACACCTGCTGCAGTACCTTTATTGTACCTCGTTTACCATGCTCAGCATTTCATTCCCTTTACACCTCTCACGCTTTCCCGTGCCGCTCCTTTTAACCAGCAGCGCTGCCCCGACGCTCCCGCGGTGCAGCTCTTTTAGTGACACGGGGCAGCGGCCACACCTGGTGCAGTACCTTTACAGTATTTCTTAGACCATTGTCAATATTTTATTGCGCTCACACTTCCAGGCCTTTCCCATGCTGCTCTGTTTAACCAGCAGCGCTGCCCCGACGCTCCCGCGGTGCAGCTCTTTTAGTCACACGGGGCAGCGGCCACACCTGCTGCAGTACCTTTATTGTACCTCGTTTACCATGCTCAGCATTTCATTCCCTTTACACCTCTCAGCCTTTCCAGTGCCGCTCTTTTTAACCACCAGCGCTGCCCCGACGGTCCCGCGGTGCAGCTCTTTTAGTGATGCGGAGCAGCGGCCACTCCTGCTGCTGTACCTTTATTGTACCTCGTTTACCATGCTCAGCATTTTATTCCCTTTACACCTCTCACGCTTTCCGGACCCCTTTTTAACCAGCAGCGCTGCCCCGACCGTCCCGAGATGCAGCTCTTTTAGTGATGCGGGGCAGCGGCCACTCCTGCTGCAGTATCTTTATTGTACCTCTTTTACCATGCTCAGCATTTCATTCCCTTTACACCTCTCAGCCTTTCCCGTGCCGCTCTTTTTAACCAGCAGCGCTGCCCCGACGCTCCCGCGGTGCAGCTCTTTTAGTCACACGGGGCAGCGGCCACACCTGCTGCAGTACCTTTATTGTACCTCGTTTACCAGGCTCAGCATTTCATTCCCTTTACACCTCTCACGCTTTCCGGACCCCTTTTTAACCAGCAGCGCTGCCCCGACGGTCCCGCGGTGCAGCTCTTTTAGTGATGCGGGGCAGCGGCTACTCCTGCTGCAGTACCTTTACAATATTTCTTAGACCATTGTCAATATTTTATTGCGCTCACACTTCCCAGCCTTTCCCATGCTGCTCTGTTTAACCAGCAGCGCTGCCCCGACGCTCCCGCGGTGCAGCTCTTTTAGTGACACGGGGCAGCAGCCACTCCTGCTGCAGTACTTTTAAAGGATTTTCGACCATTTTATTTTATACCCTTCACAGATGCGACCTTTGCCGTGACACCTTTGAAGCAGCACCCCTGCCCCAGGTGCGCCGCGGTGCAGCTCATTTTATCCTGAGGAAGTGGCTACTCCTGCTGCGGTGTTGTTGTTATTTCTCAGACCTTTCTCTATATTTTATTTCCCTCACACCTCCAGTCCTTTTACGTGCCGCACGTTTACCGTCAGCACCACCCCAAAGGTGCCGCGGTGCAGCTGTTTTAGTGAACCCACGCAGCGGCCACAAATGCTGCTGTACCTTTTGAGTATTTCTTAGACCATTCTCAATATTTTATTGCGCTCACACTTCCCAGCCTTTCCGTGCTGCTCTTTTTAACCAGCAGCGCTGCCCCGACGCTCCCGCGGTGCAGCTCTTTTAGTGATGCGGAGCAGCGGCCACTCCTGCTGCTGTACCTTTATTGTACCTCGTTTACCATGCTCAGCATTTCATTCCCTTTACACCTCTCAGCCTTTCCCATGCTGCTCTGTTTAACCAGCAGCGCTGCCCCGACGCTCCCGCGGTGCAGCTCTTTTAGTCACACGGGGCAGCGGCCACTCGCGCTGCAGTACCTTTTCAATATTTCTTAGACCATTTTCAATATTTTATTGCGCTCACACTTCCCAGCCTTTCCCATGCTGCTCTGTTTAACCAGCAGCGCTGCCCCGACCGTCCCGCGGTGCAGCTCTTTTAGTGACGCGGGGCAGCGGCCACTCCTGCTGCAGTATCTTTATTGTACCTCTTTTACCATGCTCAGCATTTCATTCCCTTTACACCTCTCACGGTTTCCGGACCCCTTTTTAACCAGCAGCGCTGCCCCGACGCTCCCGAGGTGCAGCTCTTTTAGTGATGCGGGGCAGCGGCCACACCTGCTGCAGTATCTTTATTGTACCTCTTTTACCATGCTCAGCATTTTATTCCCTTTACACCTCTCACGCTTTCCGGACCCCATTTTAACCAGCAGCGCTGCCCCGACGCTCCCGCGGTGCAGCTCTTTTAGTGACACGGGGCAGCGGCCACACCTGCTGCAGTACCTTTATTGTACCTCTTTTACCATGCTCAGCATTTCATTCCCTTTACACCTCTCAGCCTTTCCCGTGCCGCTCTTTTTAACCAGCAGCGCTGCCCCGACGCTCCCGCGGTGCAGCTCTTTTAGTCACACGGGGCAGCGGCCACACCTGCTGCTGTACCTTTATTGTACCTCGTTACCATGCTCAGCATTTCATTCCCTTTACACCTCTCACGCTTTCCGGACCCCTTTTTAACCAGCAGCACTGCCCCGACGCTCCCGCGGTGCAGCTCTTTTAGTGATGCGGGGCAGCGGCCACACCTGCTGCAGTACCTTTATTGTACCTCGTTTACCATGCTCAGCATTTCATTCCCTTTACACCTCTCACGCTTTCCGGACCCCTTTTTAACCAGCAGCACTGCCCCGACGCTCCCGCGGTGCAGCTCTTTTAGTGACACGGGGCAGCTACACCTGCTGCAGTACCTTTATTGTACCTCGTTTACCATGCTCAGCATTTTATTCCCTTTACACCTCTCACGCTTTCCGGACCCCTTTTTAACCAGCAGCGCTGCCCCGACGGTCCCGCGGTGCAGCTCTTTTAGTGACGCGGGGCAGCGGCCACACCTGCTGCTGTACCTTTATTGTACCTCGTTTACCATGCTCAGCATTTCATTCCCTTTACACCTCTCACGCTTTCCGGACCCCTTTTTAACCAGCAGCACTGCCCCGACGCTCCCGCGGTGCAGCTCTTTTAGTGACACGGGGCAGCTACACCTGCTGCTGTACCTTTATTGTACCTCGTTTACCATGCTCAGCATTTCATTCCCTTTACACCTCTCACGCTTTCCGGACCCCTTTTTAACCAGCAGCGCTGCCCCGACGCTCCCGCGGTGCAGCTCTTTTAGTGATGCGGGGCAGCGGCCACACCTGCTGCAGTACCTTTATTGTACCTCTTTTACCATGCTCAGCATTTTATTCCCTTTACACCTCTCACGCTTTCCCGTGCCGCTCCTTTTAACCAGCAGCGCTGCCCCGACGCTCCCGCGGTGCAGCTCTTTTAGTGACACGGGGCAGCGGCCACACCTGGTGCAGTACCTTTACAGTATTTCTTAGACCATTGTCAATATTTTATTGCGCTCACACTTCCAGGCCTTTCCCATGCTGCTCTGTTTAACCAGCAGCGCTGCCCCGACGCTCCCGCGGTGCAGCTCTTTTAGTGACACGGGGCAGCGGCCACACCTGCTGCAGTACCTTTATTGTACCTCGTTTACCATGCTCAGCATTTCATTCCCTTTACACCTCTCAGCCTTTCCCGTGCCGCTCTTTTTAACCAGCAGCGCTGCCCCGACGCTCCCGCGGTGCAGCTCTTTTAGTCACACGGGGCAGCGGCCACACCTGCTGCTGTACCTTTATTGTACCTCGTTACCATGCTCAGCATTTCATTCCCTTTACACCTCTCACGCTTTCCGGACCCCTTTTTAACCAGCAGCACTGCCCCGACGCTCCCGCGGTGCAGCTCTTTTAGTCACACGGGGCAGCTACACCTGCTGCTGTACCTTTATTGTACCTCGTTTACCATGCTCAGCATTTTATTCCCTTTACACCTCTCACGCTTTCCGGACCCCTTTTTAACCAGCAGCGCTGCCCCGACGCTCCCGCGGTGCAGCTCTTTTAGTGACACGGGGCAGCTACACCTGCTGCTGTACCTTTATTGTACCTCGTTTACCATGCTCAGCATTTCATTCCCTTTACACCTCTCAGCCTTTCCCGTGCCGCTCTTTTTAACCAGCAGCGCTGCCCCGACGCTCCCGCGGTGCAGCTCTTTTAGTGACGCGGGGCAGCGGCCACACCTGCTGCAGTACCTTTATTGTACCTCGTTTACCATGCTCAGCATTTCATTCCCTTTACACCTCTCACGCTTTCCGGACCCCTTTTTAGCCAGCAGCGCTGCCCCGACGGTCCCGCGGTGCAGCTCTTTTAGTGATGCGGGGCAGCGGCCACTCCTGCTGCAGTACCTTTATTGTACCTCGTTTACCATGCTCAGCATTTCATTCCCTTTACACCTCTCAGCCTTTCCCGTGCCGCTCTTTTTAACCAGCAGCGCTGCCCCGACGCTCCCGCGGTGCAGCTCTTTTAGTCACACGGGGCAGCGGCCACACCTGCTGCAGTACCTTTATTGTACCTCGTTTACCATGCTCAGCATTTCATTCCCTTTACACCTCTCACGCTTTCCGGACCCCTTTTTAGCCAGCAGCGCTGCCCCGACGCTCCCGCGGTGCAGCTCTTTTAGTGATGCGGGGCAGCGGCCACACCTGCTGCAGTACCTTTATTGTACCTCGTTTACCATGCTCAGCATTTCATTCCCTTTACACCTCTCAGCCTTTCCCGTGCCGCTCTTTTTCAACAGCAGCGCTGCCCCGACGGTCCCGCGGTGCAGCTCTTTTAGTCACACGGGGCAGCGGCCACACCTGCTGCTGTACCTTTATTGTACCTCGTTTACCATGCTCAGCATTTCATTCCCTTTACACCTCTCACGCTTTCCGGACCCCTTTTTAACCAGCAGCGCTGCCCCGACGCTCCCGAGGTGCAGCTCTTTTAGTGATGCGGGGCAGCGGCCACTCCTGCTGCAGTACCTTTATTGTACCTCTTTTACCATGCTCAGCATTTCATTCCCTTTACACCTCTCACGCTTTCCGGACCCCTTTTTAGCCAGCAGCGCTGCCCCGACGGTCCCGCGGTGCAGCTCTTTTAGTGATGCGGAGCAGCGGCCACACCTGCTGCTGTACCTTTATTGTACCTCGTTTACCATGCTCAGCATTTCATTCCCTTTACACCTCTCACGCTTTCCCGTGCCGCTCCTTTTAACCAGCAGCGCTGCCCCGACGCTCCCGCGGTGCAGCTCTTTTAGTGACGCGGGGCAGCGGCCACACCTGCTGCTGTACCTTTATTGTACCTCGTTTACCATGCTCAGCATTTCATTCCCTTTACACCTCTCAGCCTTTCCAGTGCCGCTCTTTTTAACCACCAGCGCTGCCCCGACGGTCCCGCGGTGCAGCTCTTTTAGTGACGCGGGGCAGCGGCCACACCTGCTGCTGTACCTTTATTGTACCTCGTTTACCATGCTCAGCATTTTATTCCCTTTACACCTCTCACGCTTTCCGGACCCCTTTTTAACCAGCAGCGCTGCCCCGACCGTCCCGAGATGCAGCTCTTTTAGTGATGCGGGGCAGCGGCCACTCCTGCTGCAGTATCTTTATTGTACCTCTTTTACCATGCTCAGCATTTCATTCCCTTTACACCTCTCAGCCTTTCCCGTGCCGCTCTTTTTAACCAGCAGCGCTGCCCCGACGCTCCCGCGGTGCAGCTCTTTTAGTCACACGGGGCAGCGGCCACACCTGCTGCAGTACCTTTATTGTACCTCGTTTACCAGGCTCAGCATTTCATTCCCTTTACACCTCTCACGCTTTCCGGACCCCTTTTTAACCAGCAGAGCTGCCCCGACGGTCCCGCGGTGCAGCTCTTTTAGTGACGCGGGGCAGCGGCTACTCCTGCTGCAGTACCTTTACAATATTTCTTAGACCATTGTCAATATTTTATTGCGCTCACACTTCCCAGCCTTTCCCATGCTGCTCTGTTTAACCAGCAGCGCTGCCCCGACGCTCCCGCGGTGCAGCTCTTTTAGTGACACGGGGCAGCAGCCACTCCTGCTGCAGTACTTTTAAAGGATTTTCGACCATTTTATTTTATACCCTTCACAGATGCGACCTTTGCCGTGACACCTTTGAAGCAGCACCCCTGCCCCAGGTGCGCCGCGGTGCAGCTCATTTTATCCTGAGGAAGTGGCTACTCCTGCTGCGGTGTTGTTGTTATTTCTCAGACCTTTCTCTATATTTTATTTCCCTCACACCTCCAGTCCTTTTACGTGCCGCACGTTTACCGTCAGCACCACCCCAAAGGTGCCGCGGTGCAGCTGTTTTAGTGAACCCACGCAGCGGCCACAACTGCTGCTGTACCTTTATTGTACCTCGTTTACCATGCTCAGCATTTCATTCCCTTTACACCTCTCAGCCTTTCCCGTGCTGCTCTTTTTAACCAGCAGCGCTGCGCCGACGCTCCCGCGGTGCAGCTCTTTTAGTGATGCGGAGCAGCGGCCACTCCTGCTGCTGTACCTTTATTGTACCTCGTTTACCATGCTCAGCATTTTATTCCCTTTACACCTCTCACGCTTTCCGGACCCCTTTTTAACCAGCAGCGCTGCCCCGACCGTCCCGCGGTGCAGCTCTTTTAGTGATGCGGGGCAGCGGCCACTCCTGCTGCTGTACCTTTACAATATTTCTTAGACCACTGTCAATATTTTATTCCGCTCACAAGTCCCGGCCTTTCCGTGCTGCTCTTTTTAACCAGCAGCGCTGCCCCGACGCTCCCGCGGTGCAGCTCTTTTAGTCACACGGGGCAGCGGCCACACCTGCTGCAGTACCTTTATTGTACCTCGTTTACCATGCTCAGCATTTCATTCCCTTTACACCTCTCAGCCTTTCCCGTGCCGCTCTTTTTAACCAGCAGCGCTGCCCCGACGCTCCCGCGGTGCAGCTCTTTTAGTGACGCGGGGCAGCGGCCACACCTGCTGCAGTACCTTTATTGTACCTCGTTTACCATGCTCAGCATTTCATTCCCTTTACACCTCTCACGCTTTCCGGACCCCTTTTTAACCAGCAGCGCTGCCCCGACGCTCCCGAGGTGCAGCTCTTTTAGTGATGCGGGGCAGCGGCCACTCCTGCTGCAGTATCTTTATTGTACGTCTTTTACCATGCTCAGCATTTCATTCCCTTTACACCTCTCACGCTTTCCGGACCCCTTTTTAGCCAGCAGCGCTGCCCCGACGGTCCCGCGGTGCAGCTCTTTTAGTGATGCGGAGCAGCGGCCACACCTGCTGCTGTACCTTTATTGTACCTCGTTTACCATGCTCAGCATTTCATTCCCTTTACACCTCTCAGCCTTTCCCGTGCCGCTCTTTTTAACCAGCAGCGCTGCGCCGACGCTCCCGCGGTGCAGCTCTTTTAGTCACACGGGGCAGCGGCCACTCCTGCTGCTGTACCTTTATTGTACCTCGTTTACCATGCTCAGCATTTTATTCCCTTTACACCTCTCACGCTTTCCGGACCCCTTTTTAACCAGCAGCACTGCCCCGACGCTCCCGCGGTGCAGCTCTTTTAGTCACACGGGGCAGCGGCCACTCCTGCTGCTGTACCTTTATTGTACCTCGTTTACCATGCTCAGCATTTTATTCCCTTTACACCTCTCACGCTTTCCGGACCCCTTTTTAACCAGCAGCGCTGCCCCGACCGTCCCGCGGTGCAGCTCTTTTAGTGATGCGGGGCAGCGGCCACTCCTGCTGCTGTACCTTTTCAATATTTCTTAGACCGTTGTCAATATTTTATTGCGCTCACACTTCCCAGCCTTTCCCATGCTGCTCTGTTTAACCAGCAGCGCTGCCCCGACGCTCCCGCGGTGCAGCTCTTTTAGTCACACGGGGCAGCGGCCACACCTGCTGCAGTACCTTTATTGTACCTCGTTTACCATGCTCAGCATTTTATTCCCTTTACACCTCTCAAGCTTTCCGGACTCCTTTTTAACCAGCAGCGCTGCCCCGACGCTCCCGCGGTGCAGCTCTTTTAGTGATGCGGGGCAGCGGCCACTCCTGCTGCAGTATCTTTATTGTACCTCGTTTACAATGCTCAGCATTTTATTCCCTTTACACCTCTCAGCCTTTCCCGTGCCGCTCTTTTTAACCAGCAGCGCTGCCCCGACGCTCCCGAGGTGCAGCTCTTTTAGTCACACCGGGCAGCGGCCACTCCTGCTGCTGTACCTTTACAGTATTTCTTAAACCATTGTCAATATTTTATTGCGCTCACACTTCCCAGCCTTTCCCATGCTGCTCTGTTTAACCAGCAGCGCTGCCCCGACGCTCCCGCGGTGCAGCTCTTTTAGTGACGCGGAGCAGCGGCCACTCCTGCTGCTGTACCTTTATTGTACCTCGTTTACCATGCTCAGCATTTTATTCCCTTTACACCTCTCACGCTTTCCTGACCCCTTTTTAACCAGCAGCGCTGCCCCGACGCTCCCGCGGTGCAGCTCTTTTAGTCACACGGGGCAGCGGCCACTCCTGCTGCAGTATCTTTATTGTAGTTCTTTTACCATGCTCAGCATTTCATTCCCTTTACACCTCTCACGCTTTCCGGACCCCTTTTTAACCAGCAGCGCTGCCCCGACCGTCCCGCGGTGCAGCTCTTTTAGTGACGCGGGGCAGCGGCCACACCTGCTGCTGTACCTTTATTGTACCTCGTTTACCATGCTCAGCATTTCATTCCCTTTACACCTCTCACGCTTTCCGGACCCCTTTTTAACCAGCAGCACTGCCCCGACGCTCCCGCGGTGCAGCTCTTTTAGTGATGCGGGGCAGCGGCCACTCCTGCTGCAGTATCTTTATTGTAGTTCTTTTACCATGCTCAGCATTTCATTCCCTTTACACCTCTCACGCTTTCCGGACCCCTTTTTAGCCAGCAGCGCTGCCCCGACCGTCCCGCGGTGCAGCTCTTTTAGTGACGCGGGGCAGCGGCCACACCTGCTGCTGTACCTTTATTGTACCTCGTTTACCATGCTCAGCATTTCATTCCCTTTACACCTCTCAGCCTTTCCCGTGCCGCTCTTTTTAACCAGCAGCGCTGCCCCGACGCTCCCGCGGTGCAGCTCTTTTAGTCACACGGGGCAGCGGCCACACCTGCTGCTGTACCTTTATTGTACCTCGTTTACCATGCTCAGCATTTTATTCCCTTTACACCTCTCACGCTTTCCCGTGCCGCTCTTTTTAACCAGCAGCGCTGCCCCGACGCTCCCGCGGTGCAGCTCTTTTAGTGATGCGGGGCAGCGGCCACACCTGCTGCACTACCTTTATTGTACCTCGTTTACCATGCTCAGCATTTCATTCCCTTTACACCTCTCACGCTTTCCCGTGCCGCTCTTTTTAACCAGCAGCGCTTCCCCGACCGTCCCGCGGTGCAGCTCTTTTAGTGATGCGGGGCAGCGGCCACTCCTGCTGCAGTACCTTTTCAATATTTCTTAGACCATTGTCAATATTTTATTCCGCTCACACTTCCCAGCCTTTCCGTGCTGCTCTTTTTAACCAGCAGCGCTGCCCCGACGCTCCCGCGGTGCAGCTCTTTTAGTGATGCGGGGCAGCGGCCACTCCTGCAGCAGTATCTTTATTGTACCTCGTTTACCATGCTCAGCATTTTATTCCCTTTACACCTCTCACGCTTTCCGGACCCCTTTTTAACCAGCAGCGCTGCCCCGACGCTCCCGCGGTGCAGCTCTTTTAGTGACACGGGGCAGCGGCCACACCTGCTGCAGTACCTTTATTGTACCTCGATTACCATGCTCAGCATTTTATTCCCTTTACACCTCTCAGCCTTTCCCGTGCCGCTCTTTTTAACCAGCAGCGCTGCCCCGACGGTCCCGCGGTGCAGCTCTTTTAGTGATGCGGGGCAGCGGCCACACCTGCTGCTGTACCTTTATTGTACCTCGTTTACCATGCTCAGCATTTTATTCCCTTTACACCTCTCACGCTTTCCGGACCCCTTTTTAACCAGCAGCGCTGCCCCGACGCTCCCGCGGTGCAGCTCTTTTAGTGATGCGGGGCAGCGGCCACACCTGCTGCTGTACCTTTATTGTACCTCGTTTACCATGCTCAGCATTTCATTCCCTTTACACCTCTCACGCTTTCCGGACCCCTTTTTAACCAGCAGCGCTGCCCCGACGGTCCCGCGGTGCAGCTCTTTTAGTGATGCGGGGCAGCGGCCACTCCTGCTGCTGTACCTTTACAATATTTCTTAGACCGTTGTCAATATTTTATTGCGCTCACACTTCCCAGCCTTTCCCATGCTGCTCTGTTTAACCAGCAGCGCTGCCCCGACGCTCCCGCGGTGCAGCTCTTTTAGTCACACGGGGCAGCGGCCACACCTGCTGCTGTACCTTTATTGTACCTCGTTTACCATGCTCAGCATTTTATTCCCTTTACACCTCTCAAGCTTTCCGGACTCCTTTTTAACCAGCAGCGCTGCCCCGACCGTCCCGCGGTGCAGCTCTTTTAGTGACGCGGGGCAGCGGCCACACCTGCTGCAGTACCTTTATTGTACCTCGTTTACAATGCTCAGCATTTTATTCCCTTTACACCTCTCACGCTTTCCCGTGCCGCTCTTTTTAACCAGCAGCGCTGCCCCGACGCTCCCGAGGTGCAGCTCTTTTAGTCACACGGGGCAGCGGCCACTCCTGCTGCTGTACCTTTACAGTATTTCTTAAACCATTGTCAATATTTTATTGCGCTCACACTTCCCAGCCTTTCCCATGCTGCTCTTTTTAACCAGCAGCGCTGCCCCGACGCTCCCGCGGTGCAGCTCTTTTAGTGACGCGGAGCAGCGGCCACTCCAGCTGCTGTACCTTTATTGTACCTCGTTTACCATGCTCAGCATTTTATTCCCTTTACACCTCTCACGCTTTCCGGACCCCTTTTTAACCAGCAGCGCTGCCCCGACGCTCCCGCGGTGCAGCTCTTTTAGTGATGCGGGGCAGCGGCCACTCCTGCTGCTGTACCTTTATTGTACCTCGTTTACCATGCTCAGCATTTCATTCCCTTTACACCTCTCAGCCTTTCCCGTGCCGCTCTTTTTAACCAGCAGCGCTGCCCCGACGCTCCCGCGGTGCAGCTCTTTTAGTCACACGGGGCAGCGGCCACACCTGCTGCTGTACCTTTATTGTACCTCGTTTACCATGCTCAGCATTTTATTCCCTTTACACCTCTCACGCTTTCCCGTGCCGCTCTTTTTAACCAGCAGCGCTGCCCCGACGCTCCCGCGGTGCAGCTCTTTTAGTGATGCGGGGCAGCGGCCACACCTGCTGCACTACCTTTATTGTACCTCGTTTACCATGCTCAGCATTTCATTCCCTTTACACCTCTCACGCTTTCCCGTGCCGCTCTTTTTAACCAGCAGCGCTTCCCCGACCGTCCCGCGGTGCAGCTCTTTTAGTGATGCGGGGCAGCGGCCACTCCTGCTGCAGTACCTTTTCAATATTTCTTAGACCATTGTCAATATTTTATTCCGCTCACACTTCCCAGCCTTTCCGTGCTGCTCTTTTTAACCAGCAGCGCTGCCCCGACGCTCCCGCGGTGCAGCTCTTTTAGTGATGCGGGGCAGCGGCCACTCCTGCAGCAGTATCTTTATTGTACCTCGTTTACCATGCTCAGCATTTTATTCCCTTTACACCTCTCACGCTTTCCGGACCCCTTTTTAACCAGCAGCGCTGCCCCGACGCTCCCGCGGTGCAGCTCTTTTAGTGACACGGGGCAGCGGCCACACCTGCTGCAGTACCTTTATTGTACCTCGATTACCATGCTCAGCATTTTATTCCCTTTACACCTCTCAGCCTTTCCCGTGCCGCTCTTTTTAACCAGCAGCGCTGCCCCGACGGTCCCGCGGTGCAGCTCTTTTAGTGATGCGGGGCAGCGGCCACACCTGCTGCTGTACCTTTATTGTACCTCGTTTACCATGCTCAGCATTTTATTCCCTTTACACCTCTCACGCTTTCCGGACCCCTTTTTAACCAGCAGCGCTGCCCCGACGCTCCCGCGGTGCAGCTCTTTTAGTGATGCGGGGCAGCGGCCACACCTGCTGCTGTACCTTTATTGTACCTCGTTTACCATGCTCAGCATTTCATTCCCTTTACACCTCTCACGCTTTCCGGACCCCTTTTTAACCAGCAGCGCTGCCCCGACGGTCCCGCGGTGCAGCTCTTTTAGTGATGCGGGGCAGCGGCCACTCCTGCTGCAGTACCTTTACAATATTTCTTAGACCGTTGTCAATATTTTATTGCGCTCACACTTCCCAGCCTTTCCCATGCTGCTCTGTTTAACCAGCAGCGCTGCCCCGACGCTCCCGCGGTGCAGCTCTTTTAGTCACACGGGGCAGCGGCCACACCTGCTGCTGTACCTTTATTGTACCTCGTTTACCATGCTCAGCATTTTATTCCCTTTACACCTCTCAAGCTTTCCGGACTCCTTTTTAACCAGCAGCGCTGCCCCGACCGTCCCGCGGTGCAGCTCTTTTAGTGACGCGGGGCAGCGGCCACACCTGCTGCAGTACCTTTATTGTACCTCGTTTACAATGCTCAGCATTTTATTCCCTTTACACCTCTCACGCTTTCCCGTGCCGCTCTTTTTAACCAGCAGCGCTGCCCCGACGCTCCCGAGGTGCAGCTCTTTTAGTCACACGGGGCAGCGGCCACTCCTGCTGCTGTACCTTTACAGTATTTCTTAAACCATTGTCAATATTTTATTGCGCTCACACTTCCCAGCCTTTCCCATGCTGCTCTTTTTAACCAGCAGCGCTGCCCCGACGCTCCCGCGGTGCAGCTCTTTTAGTGACGCGGAGCAGCGGCCACTCCAGCTGCTGTACCTTTATTGTACCTCGTTTACCATGCTCAGCATTTTATTCCCTTTACACCTCTCACGCTTTCCGGACCCCTTTTTAACCAGCAGCGCTGCCCCGACGCTCCCGCGGTGCAGCTCTTTTAGTGATGCGGGGCAGCGGCCACTCCTGCTGCTGTACCTTTATTGTACCTCGTTTACCATGCTCACCATTTCATTCCCTTTACACCTCTCAGCCTTTCCCGTGCCGCTCTTTTTAACCAGCAGCGCTGCCCCGACGCTCCCGCGGTGCAGCTCTTTTAGTCACACGGGGCAGCGGCCACACCTGCTGCAGTACCTTTATTGTACCTCGTTTACCATGCTCAGCATTTCATTCCCTTTACACCTCTCACGCTTTCCGGACCCCTTTTTAGCCAGCAGCGCTGCCCCGACGGTCCCGCGGTGCAGCTCTTTTAGTCACACGGGGCAGCGGCCACACCTGCTGCAGTACCTTTATTGTACCTCGTTTACCAGGCTCAGCATTTCATTCCCTTTACACCTCTCACGCTTTCCGGACCCCTTTTTAACCAGCAGAGCTGCCCCGACGGTCCCGCGGTGCAGCTCTTTTAGTGATGCGGAGCAGCGGCCACTCCTGCTGCTGTACCTTTATTGTACCTCGTTTACCATGCTCAGCATTTCATTCCCTTTACACCTCTCAGCCTTTCCCATGCTGCTCTGTTTAACCAGCAGCGCTGCCCCGACGCTCCCGCGGTGCAGCTCTTTTAGTGATGCGGGGCAGCGGCCACTCCTGCTGCAGTATCTTTATTGAACCTCTTTTACCATGCTCAGCATTTTATTCCCTTTACACCTTTCACGCATTCCGGACCCCTTTTTAACCTGCAGCGCTGCCCCGACCGTCCCGCGGTGCAGCTCTTTTAGTGACGCGGGGCAGCGGCCACACCTGCTGCTGTACCTTTATTGTACCTCGTTTACCATGCTCAGCATTTTATTCCCTTTACACCTCTCAGCCTTTCCCGTGCCGCTCTTTTTAACCAGCAGCGCTGCCCCGACGCTCCCGCGGTGCAGCTCTTTTAGTGACGCGGGGCAGCGGCCACACCTGCTGCTGTACCTTTATTGTACCTCGTTTACCATGCTCAGCATTTCATTCTCTTTACACCTCTCACGCTTTCCGGACCCCTTTTTAACCAGCAGCACTGCCCCGACGCTCCCGCGGTGCAGCTCTTTTAGTGACACGGGGCAGCTACACCTGCTGCTGTACCTTTATTGTACCTCGTTTACCATGCTCAGCATTTTATTCCCTTTACACCTCTCACGCTTTCCGGACCCCTTTTTAACCAGCAGCGCTGCCCCGACGGTCCCGCGGTGCAGCTCTTTTAGTGATGCGGGGCAGCGGCCACACCTGCTGCAGTACCTTTATTGTACCTCGTTTACCATGCTCAGCATTTCATTCCCTTTACACCTCTCAGCCTTTCCCGTGCCGCTCTTTTTAACCAGCAGCGCTGCCCCGACGCTCCCGCGGTGCAGCTCTTTTAGTCACACGGGGCAGCGGCCACACCTGCTGCAGTACCTTTACAGTATTTCTTAGACCATTGTCAATATTTTATTGCGCTCACACTTCCCAGCCTTTCCAGTGCCGCTCTGTTTAACCAGCAGCGCTGCCCCGACCGTCCCGCGGTGCAGCTCTTTTAGTGATGCGGGGCAGCGGCCACACCTGCTGCAGTACCTTTATTGTACCTCGTTTACCATGCTCAGCATTTCATTCCCTTTACACCTCTCACGCTTTCCGGACCCCTTTTTAACCAGCAGCGCTGCCCCGACGCTCCCGAGGTGCAGCTCTTTTAGTGATGCGGGGCAGCGGCCACTCCTGCTGCAGTATCTTTATTGTACCTCTTTTACCATGCTCAGCATTTCATTCCCTTTACACCTCTCACGCTTTCCGGACCCCTTTTTAGCCAGCAGCGCTGCCCCGACGGTCCCGCGGTGCAGCTCTTTTAGTGATGCGGGGCAGCGGCCACACCTGCTGCAGTACGTTTATTGTACCTCGTTTACCATGCTCAGCATTTTATTCCCTTTACACCTCTCACGCTTTCCCGTGCCGCTCTTTTTAACCAGCAGCGCTGCCCCGACGCTCCCGCGGTGCAGCTCTTTTAGTGATGCGGGGCAGCGGCCACACCTGCTGCTGTACCTTTACAGTATTTCTTAAACCATTGTCAATATTTTATTGCGCTCACACTTCCAGGCCTTTCCAATGCTGCTCTGTTTAACCAGCAGCGCTGCCCCGACGCTCCCGAGGTGCAGCTCTTTTAGTGATGCGGGGCAGCGGCCACACCTGCTGCAGTACCTTTATTGTACCTCGTTTACCATGCTCAGCATTTCATTCCCTTTACACCTCTCACGCTTTCCGGACCCCTTTTTAACCAGCAGCGCTGCCCCGACGCTCCCGCGGTGCAGCTCTTTTAGTGACACGGGGCAGCTACACCTGCTGCAGTACCTTTATTGTACCTCGTTTACCATGCTCAGCATTTCATTCCCTTTACACCTCTCACGCTTTCCGGACCCCTTTTTAACCAGCAGCACTGCCCCGACGCTCCCGCGGTGCAGCTCTTTTAGTGATGCGGGGCAGCGGCCACTCCTGCTGCTGTACCTTTATTGTACCTCGTTTACCATGCTCAGCATTTCATTCCCTTTACATCTCTCACGCTTTCCGGACCCCTTTTTAACCAGCAGCGCTGCCCCGACCGTCCCGCGGTGCACCTCTTTTAGTGATGCGGGGCAGCGGCCACACCTGCTGCAGTACCTTTTCAATATTTCTTAGACCATTTTCAATATTTTATTGCGCTCACACTTCCCAGCCTTTCCCATGCTGCTCTGTTTAACCAGCAGCGCTGCCCCGACGGTCCCGCGGTGCAGCTCTTTTAGTGATGCGGGGCAGCGGCCACTCCTGCTGCAGTACCTTTATTGTACCTCGTTTACCATGCTCAGCATTTCATTCCCTTTACACCTCTCACGCTTTCCGGACCCCTTTTTAGCCAGCAGCGCTGCCCCGACGCTCCCGCGGTGCAGCTCTTTTAGTGATGCGGGGCAGCGGCCACTCCTGCTGCAGTACCTTTATTGTACCTCGTTTACCATGCTCAGCATTTCATTCCCTTTACACCTCTCAGCCTTTCCCGTGCCGCTCTTTTTAACCAGCAGCGCTGCCCCGACGGTCCCGCGGTGCAGCTCTTTTAGTCACACGGGGCAGCGGCCACACCTGCTGCAGTACCTTTATTGTACCTCGTTTACCATGCTCAGCATTTCATTCCCTTTACACCTCTCACGCTTTCCGGACCCCTTTTTAACCAGCAGCGCTGCCCCGACGGTCCCGCGGTGCAGCTCTTTTAGTGATGCGGGGCAGCGGCCACACCTGCTGCAGTACCTTTATTGTACCTCGTTTACCATGCTCAGCATTTCATTCCCTTTACACCTCTCACGCTTTCCGGACCCCTTTTTAGCCAGCAGCGCTGCCCCGACGCTCCCGCGGTGCAGCTCTTTTAGTGATGCGGGGCAGCGGCCACACCTGCTGCAGTACCTTTATTGTACCTCGTTTACCATGCTCAGCATTTCATTCCCTTTACACCTCTCACGCTTTCCGGACCCCTTTTTAACCAGCAGCACTGCCCCGACGCTCCCGCGGTGCAGCTCTTTTAGTGATGCGGGGCAGCGGCCACTCCTGTTGCTGTACCTTTATTATACCTCTTTTACCATGCTCAGCATTTCATTCCCTTTACACTTCTCAGCCTTTCCCGTGCTGCTCTTTTTAACCAGCAGCGCTGCCCCGACGCTCCCGCGGTGCAGCTCTTTTAGTGATGCGGGGCAGCGGCCACACCTGCTGCAGTACCTTTATTGTACCTCGTTTACCATGCTCAGCATTTCATTCCCTTTACACCTCTCAGCCTTTCCCGTGCCGCTCTTTTTCAACAGCAGCGCTGCCCCGACGGTCCCGCGGTGCAGCTCTTTTAGTCACACGGGGCAGCGGCCACACCTGCTGCAGTACCTTTATTGTACCTCGTTTACCATGCTCAGCATTTCATTCCCTTTACACCTCTCACGCTTTCCGGACCCCTTTTTAACCAGCAGCGCTGCCCCGACGCTCCCGAGGTGCAGCTCTTTTAGTGACGCGGGGCAGCGGCCACTCCTGCTGCAGTACCTTTATTGTACCTCTTTTACCATGCTCAGCATTTCATTCCCTTTACACCTCTCACGCTTTCCGGACCCCTTTTTAACCAGCAGCGCTGCCCCGACGCTCCCGCGGTGCAGCTCTTTTAGTGACACGGGGCAGCGGCCACACCTGGTGCAGTACCTTTACAGTATTTCTTAGACCATTGTCAATATTTTATTGCGCTCACACTTCCAGGCCTTTCCCATGCTGCTCTGTTTAACCAGCAGCGCTGCCCCGACGCTCCCGCGGTGCAGCTCTTTTAGTGACACGGGGCAGCGGCCACACCTGCTGCAGTACCTTTATTGTACCTCGTTTACCATGCTCAGCATTTCATTCCCTTTACACCTCTCAGCCTTTCCCGTGCCGCTCTTTTTAACCAGCAGCGCTGCCCCGACGGTCCCGCGGTGCAGCTCTTTTAGTGACGCGGGGCAGCGGCCACACCTGCTGCTGTACCTTTATTGTACCTCGTTTACCATGCTCAGCATTTCATTCCCTTTACACCTCTCACGCTTTCCGGACCCCTTTTTAACCAGCAGCACTGCCCCGACGGTCCCGCGGTGCAGCTCTTTTAGTGATGCGGGGCAGCGGCCACTCCTGCTGCTGTACCTTTACAATATTTCTTAGACCATTGTCAATACTTTATTGCGCTGACGTTTCTCAGCCTTTCCCGTGCTGCTCTGTTTAACCAGCAGCGCTGCCCCGACGCTCCCGCGGTGCAGCTCTTTTAGTGACACGGGGCAGCAGCCACTCCTGCTGCAGTACTTTTAAAGGATTTTCGACCATTTTATTTTATACCCTTCACAGATGCGACCTTTGCCGTGACACCTTTGAAGCAGCACCCCTGCCCCAGGTGCGCCGCGGTGCAGCTCATTTTATCCTGAGGAAGTGGCTACTCCTGCTGCGGTGTTGTTGTTATTTCTCAGACCTTTCTCTATATTTTATTTCCCTCACACCTCCAGTCCTTTTACGTGCCGCACGTTTACCGTCAGCACCACCCCAAAGGTGCCGCGGTGCAGCTGTTTTAGTGAACCCACGCAGCGGCCACAACTGCTGCTGTACCTTTTGAGTATTTCTTAGACCATTCTCAATATTTTATTGCGCTCACACTTCCCAGCCTTTCCGTGCTGCTCTTTTTAACCAGCAGCGCTGCCCCGACGCTCCCGCGGTGCAGCTCTTTTAGTGATGCGGAGCAGCGGCCACTCCTGCTGCTGTACCTTTATTGTACCTCGTTTACCATGCTCAGCATTTCATTCCCTTTACACCTCTCAGCCTTTCCCATGCTGCTCTGTTTAACCAGCAGCGCCGCCCCGACGCTCCCGCGGTGCAGCTCTTTTAGTGATGCGGGGCAGCGGCCACTCCTGCTGCAGTATCTTTATTGAACCTCGTTTACCAGGCTCAGCATTTCATTCCCTTTACACCTCTCACGCTTTCCGGACCCCTTTTTAACCAGCAGCGCTGCCCCGACGGTCCCGCGGTGCAGCTCTTTTAGTGACGCGGGGCAGCGGCCACACCTGCTGCAGTACCTTTACAGTATTTCTTAGACCATTGTCAATATTTTATTGCGCTCACACTTCCCAGCCTTTCCAGTGCCGCTCTGTTTAACCAGCAGCGCTGCCCCGACCGTCCCGCGGTGCAGCTCTTTTAGTGATGCGGGGCAGCGGCCACACCTGCTGCAGTACCTTTATTGTACCTCGTTTACCATGCTCAGCATTTTATTCCCTTTACACCTCTCACGCTTTCCGGACCCCTTTTTAACCAGCAGCGCTGCCCCGACCGTCCCGCGGTGCAGCTCTTTTAGTGATGCGGGGCAGCGGCCACTCCTGCTGCAGTACCTTTACAATATTTCTTAGACCACTGTCAATATTTTATTCCGCTCACACTTCCCGGCCTTTCCGTGCTGCTCTTTTTAACCAGCAGCGCTGCCCCGACGCTCCCGCGGTGCAGCTCTTTTAGTCACACGGGGCAGCGGCCACACCTGCTGCTGTACCTTTATTGTACCTCGTTTACCATGCTCAGCATTTCATTCCCTTTACACCTCTCACGCTTTCCGGACCCCTTTTTAACCAGCAGCGCTGCCCCGACGGTCCCGCGGTGCAGCTCTTTTAGTGATGCGGGGCAGCGGCCACACCTGCTGCAGTACCTTTATTGTACCTCGTTTACCATGCTCAGCATTTTATTCCCTTTACACCTCTCACGCTTTCCCGTGCCGCTCTTTTTAACCAGCAGCACTGCCCCGACGCTCCCGCGGTGCAGCTCTTTTAGTGACACGGGGCAGCTACACCTGCTGCTGTACCTTTATTGTACCTCGTTTACCATGCTCAGCATTTTATTCCCTTTACACCTCTCACGCTTTCCGGACCCCTTTTTAACCAGCAGCGCTGCCCCGACGGTCCCGCGGTGCAGCTCTTTTAGTGACGCGGGGCAGCGGCCACACCTGCTGCAGTACCTTTATTGTACCTCGTTTACCATGCTCAGCATTTCATTCCCTTTACACCTCTCACGCTTTCCGGACCCCTTTTTAGCCAGCAGCGCTGCCCCGACGCTCCCGCGGTGCAGCTCTTTTAGTGATGCGGGGCAGCGGCCACTCCTGCTGCTGTACCTTTATTGTACCTCGTTTACCATGCTCAGCATTTCATTCCCTTTACACCTCTCAGCCTTTCCCGTGCCGCTCTTTTTCAACAGCAGCGCTGCCCCGACGGTCCCGCGGTGCAGCTCTTTTAGTGACACGGGGCAGCGGCCACACCTGCTGCAGTACCTTTATTGTACCTCGTTTACCATGCTCAGCATTTCATTCCCTTTACACCTCTCACGCTTTCCGGACCCCTTTTTAACCAGCAGCGCTGCCCCGACGCTCCCGAGGTGCAGCTCTTTTAGTGATGCGGGGCAGCGGCCACTCCTGCTGCAGTACCTTTATTGTACCTCGTTTACCATGCTCAGCATTTCATTCCCTTTACACCTCTCACGCTTTCCGGACCCCTTTTTAACCAGCAGCGCTGCCCCGACGGTCCCGCGGTGCAGCTCTTTTAGTGATGCGGGGCAGCGGCCACTCCTGCTGCTGTACCTTTATTGTACCTCGTTTACCATTCTCAGCATTTTATTCCCTTTACACCTCTCACGCTTTCCCGTGCCGCTCCTTTTAACCAGCAGCGCTGCCCCGACGCTCCCGCGGTGCAGCTCTTTTAGTGACACGGGGCAGCGGCCACACCTGCTGCTGTACCTTTATTGTACCTCGTTTACCATGCTCAGCATTTCATTCCCTTTACACCTCTCAGCCTTTCCCGTGCCGCTCTTTTTAACCAGCAGCGCTGCCCCGACGGTCCCGCGGTGCAGCTCTTTTAGTGACGCGGGGCAGCGGCCACACCTGCTGCTGTACCTTTATTGTACCTCGTTTACCATGCTCAGCATTTCATTCCCTTTACACCTCTCACGCTTTCCGGACCCCTTTTTAACCAGCAGCACTGCCCCGACGGTCCCGCGGTGCAGCTCTTTTAGTGATGCGGGGCAGCGGCCACACCTGCTGCAGTACCTTTATTGTACCTCGTTTACCATGCTCAGCATTTTATTCCCTTTACACCTCTCACGCTTTCCGGACCCCTTTTTAACCAGCAGCGCTGCCCCGACGCTCCCGCGGTGCAGCTCTTTTAGTGATGCGGGGCAGCGGCCACTCCTGCTGCAGTACCTTTACAATATTTCTTAGACCACTGTCAATATTTTATTCCGCTCACACTTCCCGGCCTTTCCGTGCTGCTCTTTTTAACCAGCAGCGCTGCCCCGACGCTCCCGCGGTGCAGCTCTTTTAGTCACACGGGGCAGCGGCCACACCTGCTGCTGTACCTTTATTGTACCTCGTTTACCATGCTCAGCATTTCATTCCCTTTACACCTCTCACGCTTTCCGGACCCCTTTTTAACCAGCAGCGCTGCCCCGACGGTCCCGCGGTGCAGCTCTTTTAGTGATGCGGGGCAGCGGCCACACCTGCTGCAGTACCTTTATTGTACCTCGTTTACCATGCTCAGCATTTTATTCCCTTTACACCTCTCACGCTTTCCCGTGCCGCTCTTTTTAACCAGCAGCACTGCCCCGACGCTCCCGCGGTGCAGCTCTTTTAGTGACACGGGGCAGCTACACCTGCTGCTGTACCTTTATTGTACCTCGTTTACCATGCTCAGCATTTTATTCCCTTTACACCTCTCACGCTTTCCGGACCCCTTTTTAACCAGCAGCGCTGCCCCGACGGTCCCGCGGTGCAGCTCTTTTAGTGACGCGGGGCAGCGGCCACACCTGCTGCAGTACCTTTATTGTACCTCGTTTACCATGCTCAGCATTTCATTCCCTTTACACCTCTCACGCTTTCCGGACCCCTTTTTAGCCAGCAGCGCTGCCCCGACGCTCCCGCGGTGCAGCTCTTTTAGTGATGCGGGGCAGCGGCCACTCCTGCTGCTGTACCTTTATTGTACCTCGTTTACCATGCTCAGCATTTCATTCCCTTTACACCTCTCAGCCTTTCCCGTGCCGCTCTTTTTCAACAGCAGCGCTGCCCCGACGGTCCCGCGGTGCAGCTCTTTTAGTGACACGGGGCAGCGGCCACACCTGCTGCAGTACCTTTATTGTACCTCGTTTACCATGCTCAGCATTTCATTCCCTTTACACCTCTCACGCTTTCCGGACCCCTTTTTAACCAGCAGCGCTGCCCCGACGCTCCCGAGGTGCAGCTCTTTTAGTGATGCGGGGCAGCGGCCACTCCTGCTGCAGTACCTTTATTGTACCTCGTTTACCATGCTCAGCATTTCATTCCCTTTACACCTCTCACGCTTTCCGGACCCCTTTTTAACCAGCAGCGCTGCCCCGACGGTCCCGCGGTGCAGCTCTTTTAGTGATGCGGGGCAGCGGCCACTCCTGCTGCTGTACCTTTATTGTACCTCGTTTACCATTCTCAGCATTTTATTCCCTTTACACCTCTCACGCTTTCCCGTGCCGCTCCTTTTAACCAGCAGCGCTGCCCCGACGCTCCCGCGGTGCAGCTCTTTTAGTGACACGGGGCAGCGGCCACACCTGCTGCTGTACCTTTATTGTACCTCGTTTACCATGCTCAGCATTTCATTCCCTTTACACCTCTCAGCCTTTCCCGTGCCGCTCTTTTTAACCAGCAGCGCTGCCCCGACGGTCCCGCGGTGCAGCTCTTTTAGTGACGCGGGGCAGCGGCCACACCTGCTGCTGTACCTTTATTGTACCTCGTTTACCATGCTCAGCATTTCATTCCCTTTACACCTCTCACGCTTTCCGGACCCCTTTTTAACCAGCAGCACTGCCCCGACGGTCCCGCGGTGCAGCTCTTTTAGTGATGCGGGGCAGCGGCCACTCCTGCTGCTGTACCTTTATTGTACCTCGTTTACCATGCTCAGCATTTCATTCCCTTTACACCTCTCAGCCTTTCCCGTGCTGCTCTTTTTAACCAGCAGCGCTGCCCCGACGGTCCCGCGGTGCAGCTCTTTTAGTCACACGGGGCAGCGGCCACACCTGCTGCTGTACCTTTATTGTACCTCGTTTACCATGCTCAGCATTTCATTCCCTTTACACCTCTCACGCTTTCCGGACCCCTTTTTAACCAGCAGCGCTGCCCCGACCGTCCCGCGGTGCAGCTCTTTTAGTGATGCGGGGCAGCGGCCACTCCTGCTGCTGTACCTTTACAATATTTCTTAGACCATTGTCAATACTTTATTGCGCTGACGTTTCTCAGCCTTTCCCGTGCTGCTCTGTTTAAGCAGCAGCGCTGCCCCGACGCTCCCGCGGTGCAGCTCCCTTAGTGACACGGGGCAGGGGCCGAGAGCCCTCTAGGTGCGGCTCCTCTATAGCACTTTACCGTTTTCTATTTTATTTCATTGGCACCTCGCGCGTTGCGCCGGGCGCCTCATTCGGGGACATGCGCCGGCTCCCACAGCGCCCCGCCCGCCGCCGCTCCCCGGGGGCCTCCCCGCTGCTCTCGGGAGATCGCACACCGCACGCGGCCCAAGCCCCGTCTCGCCGACGGCACTCACCACCCGCCGCCCGCCGCCGCGTTCTCCCGCTCCCTACCGGCACGAAGCGGCGCTGCCGATGACGGAGCCGATGCGCGGCTGCCACGCCGCTCTCTCCGCGCCTCAGGGCCGGCGCCTTCGGCCGCTCAGGGCGGCGTCCCCGCATCCGGGCCAGCCCGCGGAGCTCCTGCCGCCGCCGCCGCCGCCCCCCGACTGAGGGGCCGCGACGCCGGCGCCCCCTTTTATACTCCGCACCCCCTTTTCCCGCCACTGCCGCGGTGGGCTCCCCCCGCCTCAAAATCGCCCAGAAGCGCCCGAGGCGGGAACGGCGCAGCCCCACCGGCGCCTCGGAGAAGCTCTTCTAGTGACAAGGAGCAGCGGCCACTCCTGCTGCAGTACCTTTATTGTACCTCGTTTACCATGCTCAGCATTTCATTCCCTTTACACCTCTCAGCCTTTCCCGTGCCGCTCTTTTTAACCAGCAGCGCTGCCCCGACGCTCCCGCGGTGCAGCTCTTTTAGTCACACGGGGCAGCGGCCACTCCTGCTGCAGTACCTTTATTGTACCTCGTTTACCATGCTCAGCATTTCATTCCCTTTACACCTCTCAGCCTTTCCCGTGCCGCTCTTTTTAACCAGCAGCGCTGCCCCGACGGTCCCGCGGTGCAGCTCTTTTAGTGACGCGGGGCAGCGGCCACTCCTGCTGCTGTACCTTTACAATATTTCTTAGACCATTGTCAATATTTTATTCTGCTCACACTTCCCAGCCTTTCCCATGCTGCTCTGTTTAACCAGCAGCGCTGCCCCGACGCTCCCGCGGTGCAGCTCTTTTAGTGATGCGGGGCAGCGGCCACACCTGCTGCAGTACCTTTATTGTACCTCGTTTACCATGCTCAGCATTTTATTCCCTTTACACCTCTCACGCTTTCCGGACCCCTTTTTAGCCAGCAGCACTGCCCCGACGCTCACGCGGTGCAGCTCTTTTAGTGATGCGGGGCAGCGGCCACTCCTGCTGCTGTACCTTTATTGTACCTCGTTTACCATGCTCAGCATTTCATTCCCTTTACACCTCTCACGCTTTCCGGACCCCTTTTTAGCCAGCAGCACTGCCCCGACGCTCACGCGGTGCAGCTCTTTTAGTGATGCGGGGCAGCGGCCACTCCTGCTGCAGTATCTTTATTGTACCTCTTTTACCATGCTCAGCATTTCATTCCCTTTACACCTCTCACGCTTTCCGGACCCCTTTTTAGCCAGCAGCGCTGCCCCGACGGTCCCGCGGTGCAGCTCTTTTAGTCACACGGGGCAGCGGCCACACCTGCTGCAGTACCTTTATTGTACCTCGTTTACCAGGCTCAGCATTTCATTCCCTTTACACCTCTCACGCTTTCCGGACCCCTTTTTAACCAGCAGCGCTGCCCCGACCGTCCCGCGGTGCAGCTCTTTTAGTGACGCGGGGCAGCGGCCACACCTGCTGCTGTACCTTTATTGTACCTCGTTTACCATGCTCAGCATTTCATTCCCTTTACACCTCTCAGCCTTTCCCGTGCCGCTCTTTTTAACCAGCAGCGCTGCCCCGACGCTCCCGCGGTGCAGCTCTTTTAGTCACACGGGGCAGCGGCCACACCTGCTGCTGTACCTTTATTGTACCTCGTTTACCATGCTCAGCATTTTATTCCCTTTACACCTCTCACGCTTTCCCGTGCCGCTCTTTTTAACCAGCAGCGCTGCCCCGACGCTCCCGCGGTGCAGCTCTTTTAGTGATGCGGGGCAGCGGCCACACCTGCTGCACTACCTTTATTGTACCTCGTTTACCATGCTCAGCATTTCATTCCCTTTACACCTCTCACGCTTTCCCGTGCCGCTCTTTTTAACCAGCAGCGCTTCCCCGACCGTCCCGCGGTGCAGCTCTTTTAGTGATGCGGGGCAGCGGCCACTCCTGCTGCAGTACCTTTTCAATATTTCTTAGACCATTGTCAATATTTTATTCCGCTCACACTTCCCAGCCTTTCCGTGCTGCTCTTTTTAACCAGCAGCGCTGCCCCGACGCTCCCGCGGTGCAGCTCTTTTAGTGATGCGGGGCAGCGGCCACTCCTGCAGCAGTATCTTTATTGTACCTCGTTTACCATGCTCAGCATTTTATTCCCTTTACACCTCTCACGCTTTCCGGACCCCTTTTTAACCAGCAGCGCTGCCCCGACGCTCCCGCGGTGCAGCTCTTTTAGTGACACGGGGCAGCGGCCACACCTGCTGCAGTACCTTTATTGTACCTCGATTACCATGCTCAGCATTTTATTCCCTTTACACCTCTCAGCCTTTCCCGTGCCGCTCTTTTTAACCAGCAGCGCTGCCCCGACGGTCCCGCGGTGCAGCTCTTTTAGTGATGCGGGGCAGCGGCCACACCTGCTGCTGTACCTTTATTGTACCTCGTTTACCATGCTCAGCATTTTATTCCCTTTACACCTCTCACGCTTTCCGGACCCCTTTTTAACCAGCAGCGCTGCCCCGACGCTCCCGCGGTGCAGCTCTTTTAGTGATGCGGGGCAGCGGCCACACCTGCTGCTGTACCTTTATTGTACCTCGTTTACCATGCTCAGCATTTCATTCCCTTTACACCTCTCACGCTTTCCGGACCCCTTTTTAACCAGCAGCGCTGCCCCGACGGTCCCGCGGTGCAGCTCTTTTAGTGATGCGGGGCAGCGGCCACTCCTGCTGCTGTACCTTTACAATATTTCTTAGACCGTTGTCAATATTTTATTGCGCTCACACTTCCCAGCCTTTCCCATGCTGCTCTGTTTAACCAGCAGCGCTGCCCCGACGCTCCCGCGGTGCAGCTCTTTTAGTCACACGGGGCAGCGGCCACACCTGCTGCTGTACCTTTATTGTACCTCGTTTACCATGCTCAGCATTTTATTCCCTTTACACCTCTCAAGCTTTCCGGACTCCTTTTTAACCAGCAGCGCTGCCCCGACCGTCCCGCGGTGCAGCTCTTTTAGTGACGCGGGGCAGCGGCCACACCTGCTGCAGTACCTTTATTGTACCTCGTTTACAATGCTCAGCATTTTATTCCCTTTACACCTCTCACGCTTTCCCGTGCCGCTCTTTTTAACCAGCAGCGCTGCCCCGACGCTCCCGAGGTGCAGCTCTTTTAGTCACACGGGGCAGCGGCCACTCCTGCTGCTGTACCTTTACAGTATTTCTTAAACCATTGTCAATATTTTATTGCGCTCACACTTCCCAGCCTTTCCCATGCTGCTCTTTTTAACCAGCAGCGCTGCCCCGACGCTCCCGCGGTGCAGCTCTTTTAGTGACGCGGAGCAGCGGCCACTCCAGCTGCTGTACCTTTATTGTACCTCGTTTACCATGCTCAGCATTTTATTCCCTTTACACCTCTCACGCTTTCCGGACCCCTTTTTAACCAGCAGCGCTGCCCCGACGCTCCCGCGGTGCAGCTCTTTTAGTGATGCGGGGCAGCGGCCACTCCTGCTGCTGTACCTTTATTGTACCTCGTTTACCATGCTCAGCATTTCATTCCCTTTACACCTCTCAGCCTTTCCCGTGCCGCTCTTTTTAACCAGCAGCGCTGCCCCGACGCTCCCGCGGTGCAGCTCTTTTAGTCACACGGGGCAGCGGCCACACCTGCTGCTGTACCTTTATTGTACCTCGTTTACCATGCTCAGCATTTTATTCCCTTTACACCTCTCACGCTTTCCCGTGCCGCTCTTTTTAACCAGCAGCGCTGCCCCGACGGTCCCGCGGTGCAGCTCTTTTAGTGATGCGGGGCAGCGGCCACACCTGCTGCACTACCTTTATTGTACCTCGTTTACCATGCTCAGCATTTCATTCCCTTTACACCTCTCACGCTTTCCCGTGCCGCTCTTTTTAACCAGCAGCGCTTCCCCGACCGTCCCGCGGTGCAGCTCTTTTAGTGATGCGGGGCAGCGGCCACTCCTGCTGCAGTACCTTTTCAATATTTCTTAGACCATTGTCAATATTTTATTCCGCTCACACTTCCCAGCCTTTCCGTGCTGCTCTTTTTAACCAGCAGCGCTGCCCCGACGCTCCCGCGGTGCAGCTCTTTTAGTGATGCGGGGCAGCGGCCACTCCTGCAGCAGTATCTTTATTGTACCTCGTTTACCATGCTCAGCATTTTATTCCCTTTACACCTCTCACGCTTTCCGGACCCCTTTTTAACCAGCAGCGCTGCCCCGACGCTCCCGCGGTGCAGCTCTTTTAGTGACACGGGGCAGCGGCCACACCTGCTGCAGTACCTTTATTGTACCTCGATTACCATGCTCAGCATTTTATTCCCTTTACACCTCTCAGCCTTTCCCGTGCCGCTCTTTTTAACCAGCAGCGCTGCCCCGACGGTCCCGCGGTGCAGCTCTTTTAGTGATGCGGGGCAGCGGCCACACCTGCTGCTGTACCTTTATTGTACCTCGTTTACCATGCTCAGCATTTTATTCCCTTTACACCTCTCACGCTTTCCGGACCCCTTTTTAACCAGCAGCGCTGCCCCGACGCTCCCGCGGTGCAGCTCTTTTAGTGATGCGGGGCAGCGGCCACACCTGCTGCTGTACCTTTATTGTACCTCGTTTACCATGCTCAGCATTTCATTCCCTTTACACCTCTCACGCTTTCCGGACCCCTTTTTAACCAGCAGCGCTGCCCCGACGGTCCCGCGGTGCAGCTCTTTTAGTGATGCGGGGCAGCGGCCACTCCTGCTGCAGTACCTTTACAATATTTCTTAGACCGTTGTCAATATTTTATTGCGCTCACACTTCCCAGCCTTTCCCATGCTGCTCTGTTTAACCAGCAGCGCTGCCCCGACGCTCCCGCGGTGCAGCTCTTTTAGTCACACGGGGCAGCGGCCACACCTGCTGCTGTACCTTTATTGTACCTCGTTTACCATGCTCAGCATTTTATTCCCTTTACACCTCTCAAGCTTTCCGGACTCCTTTTTAACCAGCAGCGCTGCCCCGACCGTCCCGCGGTGCAGCTCTTTTAGTGACGCGGGGCAGCGGCCACACCTGCTGCAGTACCTTTATTGTACCTCGTTTACAATGCTCAGCATTTTATTCCCTTTACACCTCTCACGCTTTCCCGTGCCGCTCTTTTTAACCAGCAGCGCTGCCCCGACGCTCCCGAGGTGCAGCTCTTTTAGTCACACGGGGCAGCGGCCACTCCTGCTGCTGTACCTTTACAGTATTTCTTAAACAATTGTCAATATTTTATTGCGCTCACACTTCCCAGCCTTTCCCATGCTGCTCTTTTTAACCAGCAGCGCTGCCCCGACGCTCCCGCGGTGCAGCTCTTTTAGTGACGCGGAGCAGCGGCCACTCCAGCTGCTGTACCTTTATTGTACCTCGTTTACCATGCTCAGCATTTTATTCCCTTTACACCTCTCACGCTTTCCGGACCCCTTTTTAACCAGCAGCGCTGCCCCGACGCTCCCGCGGTGCAGCTCTTTTAGTGATGCGGGGCAGCGGCCACTCCTGCTGCTGTACCTTTATTGTACCTCGTTTACCATGCTCACCATTTCATTCCCTTTACACCTCTCAGCCTTTCCCGTGCCGCTCTTTTTAACCAGCAGCGCTGCCCCGACGCTCCCGCGGTGCAGCTCTTTTAGTCACACGGGGCAGCGGCCACACCTGCTGCAGTACCTTTATTGTACCTCGTTTACCATGCTCAGCATTTCATTCCCTTTACACCTCTCACGCTTTCCGGACCCCTTTTTAACCAGCAGAGCTGCCCCGACGGTCCCGCGGTGCAGCTCTTTTAGTGATGCGGAGCAGCGGCCACTCCTGCTGCTGTACCTTTATTGTACCTCGTTTACCATGCTCAGCATTTCATTCCCTTTACACCTCTCAGCCTTTCCCATGCTGCTCTGTTTAACCAGCAGCGCTGCCCCGACGCTCCCGCGGTGCAGCTCTTTTAGTGATGCGGGGCAGCGGCCACTCCTGCTGCAGTATCTTTATTGAACCTCTTTTACCATGCTCAGCATTTTATTCCCTTTACACCTTTCACGCATTCCGGACCCCTTTTTAACCTGCAGCGCTGCCCCGACCGTCCCGCGGTGCAGCTCTTTTAGTGACGCGGGGCAGCGGCCACACCTGCTGCTGTACCTTTATTGTACCTCGTTTACCATGCTCAGCATTTTATTCCCTTTACACCTCTCAGCCTTTCCCGTGCCGCTCTTTTTAACCAGCAGCGCTGCCCCGACGCTCCCGCGGTGCAGCTCTTTTAGTGACGCGGGGCAGCGGCCACACCTGCTGCTGTACCTTTATTGTACCTCGTTTACCATGCTCAGCATTTCATTCTCTTTACACCTCTCACGCTTTCCGGACCCCTTTTTAACCAGCAGCACTGCCCCGACGCTCCCGCGGTGCAGCTCTTTTAGTGACACGGGGCAGCTACACCTGCTGCTGTACCTTTATTGTACCTCGTTTACCATGCTCAGCATTTTATTCCCTTTACACCTCTCACGCTTTCCGGACCCCTTTTTAACCAGCAGCGCTGCCCCGACGGTCCCGCGGTGCAGCTCTTTTAGTGATGCGGGGCAGCGGCCACACCTGCTGCAGTACCTTTATTGTACCTCGTTTACCATGCTCAGCATTTCATTCCCTTTACACCTCTCAGCCTTTCCCGTGCCGCTCTTTTTAACCAGCAGCGCTGCCCCGACGCTCCCGCGGTGCAGCTCTTTTAGTCACACGGGGCAGCGGCCACACCTGCTGCAGTACCTTTACAGTATTTCTTAGACCATTGTCAATATTTTATTGCGCTCACACTTCCCAGCCTTTCCAGTGCCGCTCTGTTTAACCAGCAGCGCTGCCCCGACCGTCCCGCGGTGCAGCTCTTTTAGTGATGCGGGGCAGCGGCCACACCTGCTGCAGTACCTTTATTGTACCTCGTTTACCATGCTCAGCATTTCATTCCCTTTACACCTCTCACGCTTTCCGGACCCCTTTTTAACCAGCAGCGCTGCCCCGACGCTCCCGAGGTGCAGCTCTTTTAGTGATGCGGGGCAGCGGCCACTCCTGCTGCAGTATCTTTATTGTACCTCTTTTACCATGCTCAGCATTTCATTCCCTTTACACCTCTCACGCTTTCCGGACCCCTTTTTAGCCAGCAGCGCTGCCCCGACGGTCCCGCGGTGCAGCTCTTTTAGTGATGCGGGGCAGCGGCCACACCTGCTGCAGTACGTTTATTGTACCTCGTTTACCATGCTCAGCATTTCATTCCCTTTACACCTCTCACGCTTTCCCGTGCCGCTCTTTTTAACCAGCAGCGCTGCCCCGACGCTCCCGCGGTGCAGCTCTTTTAGTGATGCGGGGCAGCGGCCACACCTGCTGCTGTACCTTTACAGTATTTCTTAAACCATTGTCAATATTTTATTGCGCTCACACTTCCAGGCCTTTCCAATGCTGCTCTGTTTAACCAGCAGCGCTGCCCCGACGCTCCCGAGGTGCAGCTCTTTTAGTGATGCGGGGCAGCGGCCACACCTGCTGCAGTACCTTTATTGTACCTCGTTTACCATGCTCAGCATTTCATTCCCTTTACACCTCTCACGCTTTCCGGACCCCTTTTTAACCAGCAGCGCTGCCCCGACGCTCCCGCGGTGCAGCTCTTTTAGTGACACGGGGCAGCTACACCTGCTGCAGTACCTTTATTGTACCTCGTTTACCATGCTCAGCATTTCATTCCCTTTACACCTCTCACGCTTTCCGGACCCCTTTTTAACCAGCAGCACTGCCCCGACGCTCCCGCGGTGCAGCTCTTTTAGTGATGCGGGGCAGCGGCCACTCCTGCTGCTGTACCTTTATTGTACCTCGTTTACCATGCTCAGCATTTCATTCCCTTTACATCTCTCACGCTTTCCGGACCCCTTTTTAACCAGCAGCGCTGCCCCGACCGTCCCGCGGTGCACCTCTTTTAGTGATGCGGGGCAGCGGCCACACCTGCTGCAGTACCTTTTCAATATTTCTTAGACCATTTTCAATATTTTATTGCGCTCACACTTCCCAGCCTTTCCCATGCTGCTCTGTTTAACCAGCAGCGCTGCCCCGACGGTCCCGCGGTGCAGCTCTTTTAGTGATGCGGGGCAGCGGCCACTCCTGCTGCAGTACCTTTATTGTACCTCGTTTACCATGCTCAGCATTTCATTCCCTTTACACCTCTCACGCTTTCCGGACCCCTTTTTAGCCAGCAGCGCTGCCCCGACGCTCCCGCGGTGCAGCTCTTTTAGTGATGCGGGGCAGCGGCCACTCCTGCTGCAGTACCTTTATTGTACCTCGTTTACCATGCTCAGCATTTCATTCCCTTTACACCTCTCAGCCTTTCCCGTGCCGCTCTTTTTAACCAGCAGCGCTGCCCCGACGGTCCCGCGGTGCAGCTCTTTTAGTCACACGGGGCAGCGGCCACACCTGCTGCAGTACCTTTATTGTACCTCGTTTACCATGCTCAGCATTTCATTCCCTTTACACCTCTCACGCTTTCCGGACCCCTTTTTAACCAGCAGCGCTGCCCCGACGGTCCCGCGGTGCAGCTCTTTTAGTGATGCGGGGCAGCGGCCACACCTGCTGCAGTACCTTTATTGTACCTCGTTTACCATGCTCAGCATTTCATTCCCTTTACACCTCTCACGCTTTCCGGACCCCTTTTTAGCCAGCAGCGCTGCCCCGACGCTCCCGCGGTGCAGCTCTTTTAGTGATGCGGGGCAGCGGCCACACCTGCTGCAGTACCTTTATTGTACCTCGTTTACCATGCTCAGCATTTCATTCCCTTTACACCTCTCACGCTTTCCGGACCCCTTTTTAACCAGCAGCACTGCCCCGACGCTCCCGCGGTGCAGCTCTTTTAGTGATGCGGGGCAGCGGCCACTCCTGTTGCTGTACCTTTATTATACCTCTTTTACCATGCTCAGCATTTCATTCCCTTTACACTTCTCAGCCTTTCCCGTGCTGCTCTTTTTAACCAGCAGCGCTGCCCCGACGCTCCCGCGGTGCAGCTCTTTTAGTGATGCGGGGCAGCGGCCACACCTGCTGCAGTACCTTTATTGTACCTCGTTTACCATGCTCAGCATTTCATTCCCTTTACACCTCTCAGCCTTTCCCGTGCCGCTCTTTTTCAACAGCAGCGCTGCCCCGACGGTCCCGCGGTGCAGCTCTTTTAGTCACACGGGGCAGCGGCCACACCTGCTGCAGTACCTTTATTGTACCTCGTTTACCATGCTCAGCATTTCATTCCCTTTACACCTCTCACGCTTTCCGGACCCCTTTTTAACCAGCAGCGCTGCCCCGACGCTCCCGAGGTGCAGCTCTTTTAGTGACGCGGGGCAGCGGCCACTCCTGCTGCAGTACCTTTATTGTACCTCTTTTACCATGCTCAGCATTTCATTCCCTTTACACCTCTCACGCTTTCCGGACCCCTTTTTAACCAGCAGCGCTGCCCCGACGCTCCCGCGGTGCAGCTCTTTTAGTGACACGGGGCAGCGGCCACACCTGGTGCAGTACCTTTACAGTATTTCTTAGACCATTGTCAATATTTTATTGCGCTCACACTTCCAGGCCTTTCCCATGCTGCTCTGTTTAACCAGCAGCGCTGCCCCGACGCTCCCGCGGTGCAGCTCTTTTAGTGACACGGGGCAGCGGCCACACCTGCTGCAGTACCTTTATTGTACCTCGTTTACCATGCTCAGCATTTCATTCCCTTTACACCTCTCAGCCTTTCCCGTGCCGCTCTTTTTAACCAGCAGCGCTGCCCCGACGGTCCCGCGGTGCAGCTCTTTTAGTGACGCGGGGCAGCGGCCACACCTGCTGCTGTACCTTTATTGTACCTCGTTTACCATGCTCAGCATTTCATTCCCTTTACACCTCTCACGCTTTCCGGACCCCTTTTTAACCAGCAGCACTGCCCCGACGGTCCCGCGGTGCAGCTCTTTTAGTGATGCGGGGCAGCGGCCACTCCTGCTGCTGTACCTTTACAATATTTCTTAGACCATTGTCAATACTTTATTGCGCTGACGTTTCTCAGCCTTTCCCGTGCTGCTCTGTTTAACCAGCAGCGCTGCCCCGACGCTCCCGCGGTGCAGCTCTTTTAGTGACACGGGGCAGCAGCCACTCCTGCTGCAGTACTTTTAAAGGATTTTCGACCATTTTATTTTATACCCTTCACAGATGCGACCTTTGCCGTGACACCTTTGAAGCAGCACCCCTGCCCCAGGTGCGCCGCGGTGCAGCTCATTTTATCCTGAGGAAGTGGCTACTCCTGCTGCGGTGTTGTTGTTATTTCTCAGACCTTTCTCTATATTTTATTTCCCTCACACCTCCAGTCCTTTTACGTGCCGCACGTTTACCGTCAGCACCACCCCAAAGGTGCCGCGGTGCAGCTGTTTTAGTGAACCCACGCAGCGGCCACAACTGCTGCTGTACCTTTTGAGTATTTCTTAGACCATTCTCAATATTTTATTGCGCTCACACTTCCCAGCCTTTCCGTGCTGCTCTTTTTAACCAGCAGCGCTGCCCCGACGCTCCCGCGGTGCAGCTCTTTTAGTGATGCGGAGCAGCGGCCACTCCTGCTGCTGTACCTTTATTGTACCTCGTTTACCATGCTCAGCATTTCATTCCCTTTACACCTCTCAGCCTTTCCCATGCTGCTCTGTTTAACCAGCAGCGCCGCCCCGACGCTCCCGCGGTGCAGCTCTTTTAGTGATGCGGGGCAGCGGCCACTCCTGCTGCAGTATCTTTATTGAACCTCGTTTACCAGGCTCAGCATTTCATTCCCTTTACACCTCTCACGCTTTCCGGACCCCTTTTTAACCAGCAGCGCTGCCCCGACGGTCCCGCGGTGCAGCTCTTTTAGTGACGCGGGGCAGCGGCCACACCTGCTGCAGTACCTTTACAGTATTTCTTAGACCATTGTCAATATTTTATTGCGCTCACACTTCCCAGCCTTTCCAGTGCCGCTCTGTTTAACCAGCAGCGCTGCCCCGACCGTCCCGCGGTGCAGCTCTTTTAGTGATGCGGGGCAGCGGCCACACCTGCTGCAGTACCTTTATTGTACCTCGTTTACCATGCTCAGCATTTTATTCCCTTTACACCTCTCACGCTTTCCGGACCCCTTTTTAACCAGCAGCGCTGCCCCGACCGTCCCGCGGTGCAGCTCTTTTAGTGATGCGGGGCAGCGGCCACTCCTGCTGCAGTACCTTTACAATATTTCTTAGACCACTGTCAATATTTTATTCCGCTCACACTTCCCGGCCTTTCCGTGCTGCTCTTTTTAACCAGCAGCGCTGCCCCGACGCTCCCGCGGTGCAGCTCTTTTAGTCACACGGGGCAGCGGCCACACCTGCTGCTGTACCTTTATTGTACCTCGTTTACCATGCTCAGCATTTCATTCCCTTTACACCTCTCACGCTTTCCGGACCCCTTTTTAACCAGCAGCGCTGCCCCGACGGTCCCGCGGTGCAGCTCTTTTAGTGATGCGGGGCAGCGGCCACACCTGCTGCAGTACCTTTATTGTACCTCGTTTACCATGCTCAGCATTTTATTCCCTTTACACCTCTCACGCTTTCCCGTGCCGCTCTTTTTAACCAGCAGCACTGCCCCGACGCTCCCGCGGTGCAGCTCTTTTAGTGACACGGGGCAGCTACACCTGCTGCTGTACCTTTATTGTACCTCGTTTACCATGCTCAGCATTTTATTCCCTTTACACCTCTCACGCTTTCCGGACCCCTTTTTAACCAGCAGCGCTGCCCCGACGCTCCCGCGGTGCAGCTCTTTTAGTCACACGGGGCAGCGGCCACACCTGCTGCAGTACCTTTATTGTACCTCGTTTACCATGCTCAGCATTTCATTCCCTTTACACCTCTCACGCTTTCCGGACCCCTTTTTAGCCAGCAGCGCTGCCCCGACGGTCCCGCGGTGCAGCTCTTTTAGTCACACGGGGCAGCGGCCACACCTGCTGCAGTACCTTTATTGTACCTCGTTTACCAGGCTCAGCATTTCATTCCCTTTACACCTCTCACGCTTTCCGGACCCCTTTTTAACCAGCAGAGCTGCCCCGACGGTCCCGCGGTGCAGCTCTTTTAGTGATGCGGAGCAGCGGCCACTCCTGCTGCTGTACCTTTATTGTACCTCGTTTACCATGCTCAGCATTTCATTCCCTTTACACCTCTCAGCCTTTCCCATGCTGCTCTGTTTAACCAGCAGCGCTGCCCCGACGCTCCCGCGGTGCAGCTCTTTTAGTGATGCGGGGCAGCGGCCACTCCTGCTGCAGTATCTTTATTGAACCTCTTTTACCATGCTCAGCATTTTATTCCCTTTACACCTTTCACGCATTCCGGACCCCTTTTTAACCTGCAGCGCTGCCCCGACCGTCCCGCGGTGCAGCTCTTTTAGTGACGCGGGGCAGCGGCCACACCTGCTGCTGTACCTTTATTGTACCTCGTTTACCATGCTCAGCATTTTATTCCCTTTACACCTCTCAGCCTTTCCCGTGCCGCTCTTTTTAACCAGCAGCGCTGCCCCGACGCTCCCGCGGTGCAGCTCTTTTAGTGACGCGGGGCAGCGGCCACACCTGCTGCTGTACCTTTATTGTACCTCGTTTACCATGCTCAGCATTTCATTCTCTTTACACCTCTCACGCTTTCCGGACCCCTTTTTAACCAGCAGCACTGCCCCGACGCTCCCGCGGTGCAGCTCTTTTAGTGACACGGGGCAGCTACACCTGCTGCTGTACCTTTATTGTACCTCGTTTACCATGCTCAGCATTTTATTCCCTTTACACCTCTCACGCTTTCCGGACCCCTTTTTAACCAGCAGCGCTGCCCCGACGGTCCCGCGGTGCAGCTCTTTTAGTGATGCGGGGCAGCGGCCACACCTGCTGCAGTACCTTTATTGTACCTCGTTTACCATGCTCAGCATTTCATTCCCTTTACACCTCTCAGCCTTTCCCGTGCCGCTCTTTTTAACCAGCAGCGCTGCCCCGACGCTCCCGCGGTGCAGCTCTTTTAGTCACACGGGGCAGCGGCCACACCTGCTGCAGTACCTTTACAGTATTTCTTAGACCATTGTCAATATTTTATTGCGCTCACACTTCCCAGCCTTTCCAGTGCCGCTCTGTTTAACCAGCAGCGCTGCCCCGACCGTCCCGCGGTGCAGCTCTTTTAGTGATGCGGGGCAGCGGCCACACCTGCTGCAGTACCTTTATTGTACCTCGTTTACCATGCTCAGCATTTCATTCCCTTTACACCTCTCACGCTTTCCGGACCCCTTTTTAACCAGCAGCGCTGCCCCGACGCTCCCGAGGTGCAGCTCTTTTAGTGATGCGGGGCAGCGGCCACTCCTGCTGCAGTATCTTTATTGTACCTCTTTTACCATGCTCAGCATTTCATTCCCTTTACACCTCTCACGCTTTCCGGACCCCTTTTTAGCCAGCAGCGCTGCCCCGACGGTCCCGCGGTGCAGCTCTTTTAGTGATGCGGGGCAGCGGCCACACCTGCTGCAGTACGTTTATTGTACCTCGTTTACCATGCTCAGCATTTTATTCCCTTTACACCTCTCACGCTTTCCCGTGCCGCTCTTTTTAACCAGCAGCGCTGCCCCGACGCTCCCGCGGTGCAGCTCTTTTAGTGATGCGGGGCAGCGGCCACACCTGCTGCTGTACCTTTACAGTATTTCTTAAACCATTGTCAATATTTTATTGCGCTCACACTTCCAGGCCTTTCCAATGCTGCTCTGTTTAACCAGCAGCGCTGCCCCGACGCTCCCGAGGTGCAGCTCTTTTAGTGATGCGGGGCAGCGGCCACACCTGCTGCAGTACCTTTATTGTACCTCGTTTACCATGCTCAGCATTTCATTCCCTTTACACCTCTCACGCTTTCCGGACCCCTTTTTAGCCAGCAGCGCTGCCCCGACGCTCCCGCGGTGCAGCTCTTTTAGTGACACGGGGCAGCTACACCTGCTGCAGTACCTTTATTGTACCTCGTTTACCATGCTCAGCATTTCATTCCCTTTACACCTCTCACGCTTTCCGGACCCCTTTTTAACCAGCAGCACTGCCCCGACGCTCCCGCGGTGCAGCTCTTTTAGTGATGCGGGGCAGCGGCCACTCCTGCTGCTGTACCTTTATTGTACCTCGTTTACCATGCTCAGCATTTCATTCCCTTTACATCTCTCACGCTTTCCGGACCCCTTTTTAACCAGCAGCGCTGCCCCGACCGTCCCGCGGTGCACCTCTTTTAGTGATGCGGGGCAGCGGCCACACCTGCTGCAGTACCTTTTCAATATTTCTTAGACCATTTTCAATATTTTATTGCGCTCACACTTCCCAGCCTTTCCCATGCTGCTCTGTTTAACCAGCAGCGCTGCCCCGACGGTCCCGCGGTGCAGCTCTTTTAGTGATGCGGGGCAGCGGCCACTCCTGCTGCAGTACCTTTATTGTACCTCGTTTACCATGCTCAGCATTTCATTCCCTTTACACCTCTCACGCTTTCCGGACCCCTTTTTAGCCAGCAGCGCTGCCCCGACGCTCCCGCGGTGCAGCTCTTTTAGTGATGCGGGGCAGCGGCCACTCCTGCTGCAGTACCTTTATTGTACCTCGTTTACCATGCTCAGCATTTCATTCCCTTTACACCTCTCAGCCTTTCCCGTGCCGCTCTTTTTAACCAGCAGCGCTGCCCCGACGGTCCCGCGGTGCAGCTCTTTTAGTCACACGGGGCAGCGGCCACACCTGCTGCAGTACCTTTATTGTACCTCGTTTACCATGCTCAGCATTTCATTCCCTTTACACCTCTCACGCTTTCCGGACCCCTTTTTAACCAGCAGCGCTGCCCCGACGGTCCCGCGGTGCAGCTCTTTTAGTGATGCGGGGCAGCGGCCACACCTGCTGCAGTACCTTTATTGTACCTCGTTTACCATGCTCAGCATTTCATTCCCTTTACACCTCTCACGCTTTCCGGACCCCTTTTTAGCCAGCAGCGCTGCCCCGACGCTCCCGCGGTGCAGCTCTTTTAGTGATGCGGGGCAGCGGCCACACCTGCTGCAGTACCTTTATTGTACCTCGTTTACCATGCTCAGCATTTCATTCCCTTTACACCTCTCACGCTTTCCGGACCCCTTTTTAACCAGCAGCACTGCCCCGACGCTCCCGCGGTGCAGCTCTTTTAGTGATGCGGGGCAGCGGCCACTCCTGTTGCTGTACCTTTATTATACCTCTTTTACCATGCTCAGCATTTCATTCCCTTTACACTTCTCAGCCTTTCCCGTGCTGCTCTTTTTAACCAGCAGCGCTGCCCCGACGCTCCCGCGGTGCAGCTCTTTTAGTGATGCGGGGCAGCGGCCACACCTGCTGCAGTACCTTTATTGTACCTCGTTTACCATGCTCAGCATTTCATTCCCTTTACACCTCTCAGCCTTTCCCGTGCCGCTCTTTTTCAACAGCAGCGCTGCCCCGACGGTCCCGCGGTGCAGCTCTTTTAGTCACACGGGGCAGCGGCCACACCTGCTGCAGTACCTTTATTGTACCTCGTTTACCATGCTCAGCATTTCATTCCCTTTACACCTCTCACGCTTTCCGGACCCCTTTTTAACCAGCAGCGCTGCCCCGACGCTCCCGAGGTGCAGCTCTTTTAGTGACGCGGGGCAGCGGCCACTCCTGCTGCAGTACCTTTATTGTACCTCTTTTACCATGCTCAGCATTTCATTCCCTTTACACCTCTCACGCTTTCCGGACCCCTTTTTAACCAGCAGCGCTGCCCCGACGCTCCCGCGGTGCAGCTCTTTTAGTGACACGGGGCAGCGGCCACACCTGGTGCAGTACCTTTACAGTATTTCTTAGACCATTGTCAATATTTTATTGCGCTCACACTTCCAGGCCTTTCCCATGCTGCTCTGTTTAACCAGCAGCGCTGCCCCGACGCTCCCGCGGTGCAGCTCTTTTAGTGACACGGGGCAGCGGCCACACCTGCTGCAGTACCTTTATTGTACCTCGTTTACCATGCTCAGCATTTCATTCCCTTTACACCTCTCAGCCTTTCCCGTGCCGCTCTTTTTAACCAGCAGCGCTGCCCCGACGGTCCCGCGGTGCAGCTCTTTTAGTGACGCGGGGCAGCGGCCACACCTGCTGCTGTACCTTTATTGTACCTCGTTTACCATGCTCAGCATTTCATTCCCTTTACACCTCTCACGCTTTCCGGACCCCTTTTTAACCAGCAGCACTGCCCCGACGGTCCCGCGGTGCAGCTCTTTTAGTGATGCGGGGCAGCGGCCACTCCTGCTGCTGTACCTTTACAATATTTCTTAGACCATTGTCAATACTTTATTGCGCTGACGTTTCTCAGCCTTTCCCGTGCTGCTCTGTTTAACCAGCAGCGCTGCCCCGACGCTCCCGCGGTGCAGCTCTTTTAGTGACACGGGGCAGCAGCCACTCCTGCTGCAGTACTTTTAAAGGATTTTCGACCATTTTATTTTATACCCTTCACAGATGCGACCTTTGCCGTGACACCTTTGAAGCAGCACCCCTGCCCCAGGTGCGCCGCGGTGCAGCTCATTTTATCCTGAGGAAGTGGCTACTCCTGCTGCGGTGTTGTTGTTATTTCTCAGACCTTTCTCTATATTTTATTTCCCTCACACCTCCAGTCCTTTTACGTGCCGCACGTTTACCGTCAGCACCACCCCAAAGGTGCCGCGGTGCAGCTGTTTTAGTGAACCCACGCAGCGGCCACAACTGCTGCTGTACCTTTTGAGTATTTCTTAGACCATTCTCAATATTTTATTGCGCTCACACTTCCCAGCCTTTCCGTGCTGCTCTTTTTAACCAGCAGCGCTGCCCCGACGCTCCCGCGGTGCAGCTCTTTTAGTGATGCGGAGCAGCGGCCACTCCTGCTGCTGTACCTTTATTGTACCTCGTTTACCATGCTCAGCATTTCATTCCCTTTACACCTCTCAGCCTTTCCCATGCTGCTCTGTTTAACCAGCAGCGCCGCCCCGACGCTCCCGCGGTGCAGCTCTTTTAGTGATGCGGGGCAGCGGCCACTCCTGCTGCAGTATCTTTATTGAACCTCGTTTACCAGGCTCAGCATTTCATTCCCTTTACACCTCTCACGCTTTCCGGACCCCTTTTTAACCAGCAGCGCTGCCCCGACGGTCCCGCGGTGCAGCTCTTTTAGTGACGCGGGGCAGCGGCCACACCTGCTGCAGTACCTTTACAGTATTTCTTAGACCATTGTCAATATTTTATTGCGCTCACACTTCCCAGCCTTTCCAGTGCCGCTCTGTTTAACCAGCAGCGCTGCCCCGACCGTCCCGCGGTGCAGCTCTTTTAGTGATGCGGGGCAGCGGCCACACCTGCTGCAGTACCTTTATTGTACCTCGTTTACCATGCTCAGCATTTTATTCCCTTTACACCTCTCACGCTTTCCGGACCCCTTTTTAACCAGCAGCGCTGCCCCGACCGTCCCGCGGTGCAGCTCTTTTAGTGATGCGGGGCAGCGGCCACTCCTGCTGCAGTACCTTTACAATATTTCTTAGACCACTGTCAATATTTTATTCCGCTCACACTTCCCGGCCTTTCCGTGCTGCTCTTTTTAACCAGCAGCGCTGCCCCGACGCTCCCGCGGTGCAGCTCTTTTAGTCACACGGGGCAGCGGCCACACCTGCTGCTGTACCTTTATTGTACCTCGTTTACCATGCTCAGCATTTCATTCCCTTTACACCTCTCACGCTTTCCGGACCCCTTTTTAACCAGCAGCGCTGCCCCGACGGTCCCGCGGTGCAGCTCTTTTAGTGATGCGGGGCAGCGGCCACACCTGCTGCAGTACCTTTATTGTACCTCGTTTACCATGCTCAGCATTTTATTCCCTTTACACCTCTCACGCTTTCCCGTGCCGCTCTTTTTAACCAGCAGCACTGCCCCGACGCTCCCGCGGTGCAGCTCTTTTAGTGACACGGGGCAGCTACACCTGCTGCTGTACCTTTATTGTACCTCGTTTACCATGCTCAGCATTTTATTCCCTTTACACCTCTCACGCTTTCCGGACCCCTTTTTAACCAGCAGCGCTGCCCCGACGGTCCCGCGGTGCAGCTCTTTTAGTGACGCGGGGCAGCGGCCACACCTGCTGCAGTACCTTTATTGTACCTCGTTTACCATGCTCAGCATTTCATTCCCTTTACACCTCTCACGCTTTCCGGACCCCTTTTTAGCCAGCAGCGCTGCCCCGACGCTCCCGCGGTGCAGCTCTTTTAGTGATGCGGGGCAGCGGCCACTCCTGCTGCTGTACCTTTATTGTACCTCGTTTACCATGCTCAGCATTTCATTCCCTTTACACCTCTCAGCCTTTCCCGTGCCGCTCTTTTTCAACAGCAGCGCTGCCCCGACGGTCCCGCGGTGCAGCTCTTTTAGTGACACGGGGCAGCGGCCACACCTGCTGCAGTACCTTTATTGTACCTCGTTTACCATGCTCAGCATTTCATTCCCTTTACACCTCTCACGCTTTCCGGACCCCTTTTTAACCAGCAGCGCTGCCCCGACGCTCCCGAGGTGCAGCTCTTTTAGTGATGCGGGGCAGCGGCCACTCCTGCTGCAGTACCTTTATTGTACCTCGTTTACCATGCTCAGCATTTCATTCCCTTTACACCTCTCACGCTTTCCGGACCCCTTTTTAACCAGCAGCGCTGCCCCGACGGTCCCGCGGTGCAGCTCTTTTAGTGATGCGGGGCAGCGGCCACTCCTGCTGCTGTACCTTTATTGTACCTCGTTTACCATTCTCAGCATTTTATTCCCTTTACACCTCTCACGCTTTCCCGTGCCGCTCCTTTTAACCAGCAGCGCTGCCCCGACGCTCCCGCGGTGCAGCTCTTTTAGTGACACGGGGCAGCGGCCACACCTGCTGCTGTACCTTTATTGTACCTCGTTTACCATGCTCAGCATTTCATTCCCTTTACACCTCTCAGCCTTTCCCGTGCCGCTCTTTTTAACCAGCAGCGCTGCCCCGACGGTCCCGCGGTGCAGCTCTTTTAGTGACGCGGGGCAGCGGCCACACCTGCTGCTGTACCTTTATTGTACCTCGTTTACCATGCTCAGCATTTCATTCCCTTTACACCTCTCACGCTTTCCGGACCCCTTTTTAACCAGCAGCACTGCCCCGACGGTCCCGCGGTGCAGCTCTTTTAGTGATGCGGGGCAGCGGCCACTCCTGCTGCTGTACCTTTATTGTACCTCGTTTACCATGCTCAGCATTTCATTCCCTTTACACCTCTCAGCCTTTCCCGTGCTGCTCTTTTTAACCAGCAGCGCTGCCCCGACGGTCCCGCGGTGCAGCTCTTTTAGTCACACGGGGCAGCGGCCACACCTGCTGCTGTACCTTTATTGTACCTCGTTTACCATGCTCAGCATTTCATTCCCTTTACACCTCTCACGCTTTCCGGACCCCTTTTTAACCAGCAGCGCTGCCCCGACCGTCCCGCGGTGCAGCTCTTTTAGTGATGCGGGGCAGCGGCCACTCCTGCTGCTGTACCTTTACAATATTTCTTAGACCATTGTCAATACTTTATTGCGCTGACGTTTCTCAGCCTTTCCCGTGCTGCTCTGTTTAAGCAGCAGCGCTGCCCCGACGCTCCCGCGGTGCAGCTCCCTTAGTGACACGGGGCAGGGGCCGAGAGCCCTCTAGGTGCGGCTCCTCTATAGCACTTTACCGTTTTCTATTTTATTTCATTGGCACCTCGCGCGTTGCGCCGGGCGCCTCATTCGGGGACATGCGCCGGCTCCCACAGCGCCCCGCCCGCCGCCGCTCCCCGGGGGCCTCCCCGCTGCTCTCGGGAGATCGCACACCGCACGCGGCCCAAGCCCCGTCTCGCCGACGGCACTCACCACCCGCCGCCCGCCGCCGCGTTCTCCCGCTCCCTACCGGCACGAAGCGGCGCTGCCGATGACGGAGCCGATGCGCGGCTGCCACGCCGCTCTCTCCGCGCCTCAGGGCCGGCGCCTTCGGCCGCTCAGGGCGGCGTCCCCGCATCCGGGCCAGCCCGCGGAGCTCCTGCCGCCGCCGCCGCCGCCCCCCGACTGAGGGGCCGCGACGCCGGCGCCCCCTTTTATACTCCGCACCCCCTTTTCCCGCCACTGCCGCGGTGGGCTCCCCCCGCCTCAAAATCGCCCAGAAGCGCCCGAGGCGGGAACGGCGCAGCCCCACCGGCGCCTCGGAGAAGCTCTTCTAGTGACAAGGAGCAGCGGCCACTCCTGCTGCAGTACCTTTATTGTACCTCGTTTACCATGCTCAGCATTTTATTCCCTTTACACCTCTCACGCTTTCCGGACCCCTTTTTAACCAGCAGCGCTGCCCCGACGCTCCCGCGGTGCAGCTCTTTTAGTGATGCGGGGCAGCGGCCACTCCTGCAGCAGTATCTTTATTGTACCTCTTTTACCATGCTCAGCATTTCATTCCCTTTACACCTCTCAGCCTTTCCCGTGCCGCTCTTTTTAACCAGCAGCGCTGCCCCGACGCTCCCGCGGTGCAGCTCTTTTAGTCACACGGGGCAGCGGCCACTCCTGCTGCAGTACCTTTATTGTACCTCGTTTACCATGCTCAGCATTTCATTCCCTTTACACCTCTCAGCCTTTCCCGTGCCGCTCTTTTTAACCAGCAGCGCTGCCCCGACGGTCCCGCGGTGCAGCTCTTTTAGTGACGCGGGGCAGCGGCCACTCCTGCTGCTGTACCTTTACAATATTTCTTAGACCATTGTCAATATTTTATTCTGCTCACACTTCCCAGCCTTTCCCATGCTGCTCTGTTTAACCAGCAGCGCTGCCCCGACGCTCCCGCGGTGCAGCTCTTTTAGTGATGCGGGGCAGCGGCCACACCTGCTGCAGTACCTTTATTGTACCTCGTTTACCATGCTCAGCATTTTATTCCCTTTACACCTCTCACGCTTTCCGGACCCCTTTTTAGCCAGCAGCACTGCCCCGACGCTCACGCGGTGCAGCTCTTTTAGTGATGCGGGGCAGCGGCCACTCCTGCTGCTGTACCTTTATTGTACCTCGTTTACCATGCTCAGCATTTCATTCCCTTTACACCTCTCACGCTTTCCGGACCCCTTTTTAGCCAGCAGCACTGCCCCGACGCTCACGCGGTGCAGCTCTTTTAGTGATGCGGGGCAGCGGCCACTCCTGCTGCAGTATCTTTATTGTACCTCTTTTACCATGCTCAGCATTTCATTCCCTTTACACCTCTCACGCTTTCCGGACCCCTTTTTAGCCAGCAGCGCTGCCCCGACGGTCCCGCGGTGCAGCTCTTTTAGTCACACGGGGCAGCGGCCACACCTGCTGCAGTACCTTTATTGTACCTCGTTTACCAGGCTCAGCATTTCATTCCCTTTACACCTCTCACGCTTTCCGGACCCCTTTTTAACCAGCAGCGCTGCCCCGACGGTCCCGCGGTGCAGCTCTTTTAGTGATGCGGAGCAGCGGCCACTCCTGCTGCTGTACCTTTATTGTACCTCGTTTACCATGCTCAGCATTTCATTCCCTTTACACCTCTCAGCCTTTCCCATGCTGCTCTGTTTAACCAGCAGCGCTGCCCCGACGCTCCCGCGGTGCAGCTCTTTTAGTGATGCGGGGCAGCGGCCACTCCTGCTGCAGTATCTTTATTGAACCTCTTTTACCATGCTCAGCATTTTATTCCCTTTACACCTTTCACGCATTCCGGACCCCTTTTTAACCTGCAGCGCTGCCCCGACCGTCCCGCGGTGCAGCTCTTTTAGTGACGCGGGGCAGCGGCCACACCTGCTGCTGTACCTTTATTGTACCTCGTTTACCATGCTCAGCATTTTATTCCCTTTACACCTCTCAGCCTTTCCCGTGCCGCTCTTTTTAACCAGCAGCGCTGCCCCGACGCTCCCGCGGTGCAGCTCTTTTAGTGACGCGGGGCAGCGGCCACACCTGCTGCTGTACCTTTATTGTACCTCGTTTACCATGCTCAGCATTTCATTCTCTTTACACCTCTCACGCTTTCCGGACCCCTTTTTAACCAGCAGCACTGCCCCGACGCTCCCGCGGTGCAGCTCTTTTAGTGACACGGGGCAGCTACACCTGCTGCTGTACCTTTATTGTACCTCGTTTACCATGCTCAGCATTTTATTCCCTTTACACCTCTCACGCTTTCCGGACCCCTTTTTAACCAGCAGCGCTGCCCCGACGGTCCCGCGGTGCAGCTCTTTTAGTGATGCGGAGCAGCGGCCACACCTGCTGCAGTACCTTTATTGTACCTCGTTTACCATGCTCAGCATTTCATTCCCTTTACACCTCTCAGCCTTTCCCGTGCCGCTCTTTTTAACCAGCAGCGCTGCCCCGACGCTCCCGCGGTGCAGCTCTTTTAGTCACACGGGGCAGCGGCCACACCTGCTGCAGTACCTTTACAGTATTTCTTAGACCATTGTCAATATTTTATTGCGCTCACACTTCCCAGCCTTTCCAGTGCCGCTCTGTTTAACCAGCAGCGCTGCCCCGACCGTCCCGCGGTGCAGCTCTTTTAGTGATGCGGGGCAGCGGCCACACCTGCTGCAGTACCTTTATTGTACCTCGTTTACCATGCTCAGCATTTCATTCCCTTTACACCTCTCACGCTTTCCGGACCCCTTTTTAACCAGCAGCGCTGCCCCGACGCTCCCGAGGTGCAGCTCTTTTAGTGATGCGGGGCAGCGGCCACTCCTGCTGCAGTATCTTTATTGTACCTCTTTTACCATGCTCAGCATTTCATTCCCTTTACACCTCTCACGCTTTCCGGACCCCTTTTTAGCCAGCAGCGCTGCCCCGACGGTCCCGCGGTGCAGCTCTTTTAGTGATGCGGGGCAGCGGCCACACCTGCTGCAGTACGTTTATTGTACCTCGTTTACCATGCTCAGCATTTTATTCCCTTTACACCTCTCACGCTTTCCCGTGCCGCTCTTTTTAACCAGCAGCGCTGCCCCGACGCTCCCGCGGTGCAGCTCTTTTAGTGATGCGGGGCAGCGGCCACACCTGCTGCTGTACCTTTACAGTATTTCTTAAACCATTGTCAATATTTTATTGCGCTCACACTTCCAGGCCTTTCCAATGCTGCTCTGTTTAACCAGCAGCGCTGCCCCGACGCTCCCGAGGTGCAGCTCTTTTAGTGATGCGGGGCAGCGGCCACACCTGCTGCAGTACCTTTATTGTACCTCGTTTACCATGCTCAGCATTTCATTCCCTTTACACCTCTCACGCTTTCCGGACCCCTTTTTAACCAGCAGCACTGCCCCGACGCTCCCGCGGTGCAGCTCTTTTAGTGACACGGGGCAGCTACACCTGCTGCAGTACCTTTATTGTACCTCGTTTACCATGCTCAGCATTTTATTCCCTTTACACCTCTCACGCTTTCCGGACCCCTTTTTAGCCAGCAGCGCTGCCCCGACGCTCCCGCGGTGCAGCTCTTTTAGTGATGCGGGGCAGCGGCCACACCTGCTGCAGTACCTTTATTGTACCTCGTTTACCATGCTCAGCATTTCATTCCCTTTACACCTCTCACGCTTTCCGGACCCCTTTTTAACCAGCAGCACTGCCCCGACGCTCCCGCGGTGCAGCTCTTTTAGTGATGCGGGGCAGCGGCCACTCCTGTTGCTGTACCTTTATTATACCTCTTTTACCATGCTCAGCATTTCATTCCCTTTACACTTCTCAGCCTTTCCCGTGCTGCTCTTTTTAACCAGCAGCGCTGCCCCGACGCTCCCGCGGTGCAGCTCTTTTAGTGACACGGGGCAGCGGCTACACCTGCTGCTGTACCTTTATTGTACCTCGTTTACCATGCTCAGCATTTCATTCCCTTTACACCTCTCACGCTTTCCGGACCCCTTTTTAGCCAGCAGCGCTGCCCCGACGCTCCCGCGGTGCAGCTCTTTTAGTGATGCGGGGCAGCGGCCACTCCTGCTGCAGTACCTTTATTGTACCTCGTTTACCATGCTCAGCATTTCATTCCCTTTACACCTCTCAGCCTTTCCCGTGCCGCTCTTTTTCAACAGCAGCGCTGCCCCGACGGTCCCGCGGTGCAGCTCTTTTAGTCACACGGGGCAGCGGCCACACCTGCTGCAGTACCTTTATTGTACCTCGTTTACCATGCTCAGCATTTCATTCCCTTTACACCTCTCACGCTTTCCGGACCCCTTTTTAACCAGCAGCGCTGCCCCGACGCTCCCGAGGTGCAGCTCTTTTAGTGACGCGGGGCAGCGGCCACTCCTGCTGCAGTACCTTTATTGTACCTCTTTTACCATGCTCAGCATTTCATTCCCTTTACACCTCTCACGCTTTCCGGACCCCTTTTTAACCAGCAGCGCTGCCCCGACGCTCCCGCGGTGCAGCTCTTTTAGTGACACGGGGCAGCGGCCACACCTGGTGCAGTACCTTTACAGTATTTCTTAGACCATTGTCAATATTTTATTGCGCTCACACTTCCAGGCCTTTCCCATGCTGCTCTGTTTAACCAGCAGCGCTGCCCCGACGCTCCCGCGGTGCAGCTCTTTTAGTGACACGGGGCAGCGGCCACACCTGCTGCAGTACCTTTATTGTACCTCGTTTACCATGCTCAGCATTTCATTCCCTTTACACCTCTCAGCCTTTCCCGTGCCGCTCTTTTTAACCAGCAGCGCTGCCCCGACGGTCCCGCGGTGCAGCTCTTTTAGTGACGCGGGGCAGCGGCCACACCTGCTGCTGTACCTTTATTGTACCTCGTTTACCATGCTCAGCATTTCATTCCCTTTACACCTCTCACGCTTTCCGGACCCCTTTTTAACCAGCAGCACTGCCCCGACGGTCCCGCGGTGCAGCTCTTTTAGTGATGCGGGGCAGCGGCCACTCCTGCTGCTGTACCTTTACAATATTTCTTAGACCATTGTCAATACTTTATTGCGCTGACGTTTCTCAGCCTTTCCCGTGCTGCTCTGTTTAACCAGCAGCGCTGCCCCGACGCTCCCGCGGTGCAGCTCTTTTAGTGACACGGGGCAGCAGCCACTCCTGCTGCAGTACTTTTAAAGGATTTTCGACCATTTTATTTTATACCCTTCACAGATGCGACCTTTGCCGTGACACCTTTGAAGCAGCACCCCTGCCCCAGGTGCGCCGCGGTGCAGCTCATTTTATCCTGAGGAAGTGGCTACTCCTGCTGCGGTGTTGTTGTTATTTCTCAGACCTTTCTCTATATTTTATTTCCCTCACACCTCCAGTCCTTTTACGTGCCGCACGTTTACCGTCAGCACCACCCCAAAGGTGCCGCGGTGCAGCTGTTTTAGTGAACCCACGCAGCGGCCACAACTGCTGCTGTACCTTTTGAGTATTTCTTAGACCATTCTCAATATTTTATTGCGCTCACACTTCCCAGCCTTTCCGTGCTGCTCTTTTTAACCAGCAGCGCTGCCCCGACGCTCCCGCGGTGCAGCTCTTTTAGTGATGCGGAGCAGCGGCCACTCCTGCTGCTGTACCTTTATTGTACCTCGTTTACCATGCTCAGCATTTCATTCCCTTTACACCTCTCAGCCTTTCCCATGCTGCTCTGTTTAACCAGCAGCGCCGCCCCGACGCTCCCGCGGTGCAGCTCTTTTAGTGATGCGGGGCAGCGGCCACTCCTGCTGCAGTATCTTTATTGAACCTCGTTTACCAGGCTCAGCATTTCATTCCCTTTACACCTCTCACGCTTTCCGGACCCCTTTTTAACCAGCAGCGCTGCCCCGACGGTCCCGCGGTGCAGCTCTTTTAGTGACGCGGGGCAGCGGCCACACCTGCTGCAGTACCTTTACAGTATTTCTTAGACCACTGTCAATATTTTATTGCGCTCACACTTCCCAGCCTTTCCAGTGCCGCTCTGTTTAACCAGCAGCGCTGCCCCGACCGTCCCGCGGTGCAGCTCTTTTAGTGATGCGGGGCAGCGGCCACACCTGCTGCAGTACCTTTATTGTACCTCGTTTACCATGCTCAGCATTTTATTCCCTTTACACCTCTCACGCTTTCCGGACCCCTTTTTAACCAGCAGCGCTGCCCCGACCGTCCCGCGGTGCAGCTCTTTTAGTGATGCGGGGCAGCGGCCACTCCTGCTGCAGTACCTTTACAATATTTCTTAGACCACTGTCAATATTTTATTCCGCTCACACTTCCCGGCCTTTCCGTGCTGCTCTTTTTAACCAGCAGCGCTGCCCCGACGCTCCCGCGGTGCAGCTCTTTTAGTGATGCGGGGCAGCGGCCACACCTGCTGCAGTATCTTTATTGTACCTCTTTTACCATGCTCAGCATTTCATTCCCTTTACACCTCTCACGCTTTCCGGACCCCTTTTTAACCAGCAGCACTGCCCCGACGCTCCCGCGGTGCAGCTCTTTTAGTGACACGGGGCAGCGGCCACACCTGCTGCTGTACCTTTATTGTACCTCGTTTACCATGCTCAGCATTTCATTCCCTTTACACCTCTCAGCCTTTCCCGTGCCGCTCTTTTTAACCAGCAGCGCTGCCCCGACGCTCCCGCGGTGCAGCTCTTTTAGTCACACGGGGCAGCGGCCACACCTGCTGCTGTACCTTTATTGTACCTCGTTTACCATGCTCAGCATTTCATTCCCTTTACACCTCTCACGCTTTCCGGACCCCTTTTTAACCAGCAGCGCTGCCCCGACGGTCCCGCGGTGCAGCTCTTTTAGTGATGCGGGGCAGCGGCCACACCTGCTGCAGTACCTTTATTGTACCTCGTTTACCATGCTCAGCATTTTATTCCCTTTACACCTCTCACGCTTTCCCGTGCCGCTCTTTTTAACCAGCAGCACTGCCCCGACGCTCCCGCGGTGCAGCTCTTTTAGTGACACGGGGCAGCTACACCTGCTGCTGTACCTTTATTGTACCTCGTTTACCATGCTCAGCATTTTATTCCCTTTACACCTCTCACGCTTTCCGGACCCCTTTTTAACCAGCAGCGCTGCCCCGACGGTCCCGCGGTGCAGCTCTTTTAGTGACGCGGGGCAGCGGCCACACCTGCTGCAGTACCTTTATTGTACCTCGTTTACCATGCTCAGCATTTCATTCCCTTTACACCTCTCACGCTTTCCGGACCCCTTTTTAGCCAGCAGCGCTGCCCCGACGCTCCCGCGGTGCAGCTCTTTTAGTGATGCGGGGCAGCGGCCACTCCTGCTGCTGTACCTTTATTGTACCTCGTTTACCATGCTCAGCATTTCATTCCCTTTACACCTCTCAGCCTTTCCCGTGCCGCTCTTTTTCAACAGCAGCGCTGCCCCGACGGTCCCGCGGTGCAGCTCTTTTAGTGACACGGGGCAGCGGCCACACCTGCTGCAGTACCTTTATTGTACCTCGTTTACCATGCTCAGCATTTCATTCCCTTTACACCTCTCACGCTTTCCGGACCCCTTTTTAACCAGCAGCGCTGCCCCGACGCTCCCGAGGTGCAGCTCTTTTAGTGATGCGGGGCAGCGGCCACTCCTGCTGCAGTACCTTTATTGTACCTCGTTTACCATGCTCAGCATTTCATTCCCTTTACACCTCTCACGCTTTCCGGACCCCTTTTTAACCAGCAGCGCTGCCCCGACGGTCCCGCGGTGCAGCTCTTTTAGTGATGCGGGGCAGCGGCCACTCCTGCTGCTGTACCTTTATTGTACCTCGTTTACCATTCTCAGCATTTTATTCCCTTTACACCTCTCACGCTTTCCCGTGCCGCTCCTTTTAACCAGCAGCGCTGCCCCGACGCTCCCGCGGTGCAGCTCTTTTAGTGACACGGGGCAGCGGCCACACCTGCTGCTGTACCTTTATTGTACCTCGTTTACCATGCTCAGCATTTCATTCCCTTTACACCTCTCAGCCTTTCCCGTGCCGCTCTTTTTAACCAGCAGCGCTGCCCCGACGGTCCCGCGGTGCAGCTCTTTTAGTGACGCGGGGCAGCGGCCACACCTGCTGCTGTACCTTTATTGTACCTCGTTTACCATGCTCAGCATTTCATTCCCTTTACACCTCTCACGCTTTCCGGACCCCTTTTTAACCAGCAGCACTGCCCCGACGGTCCCGCGGTGCAGCTCTTTTAGTGATGCGGGGCAGCGGCCACTCCTGCTGCTGTACCTTTATTGTACCTCGTTTACCATGCTCAGCATTTCATTCCCTTTACACCTCTCAGCCTTTCCCGTGCTGCTCTTTTTAACCAGCAGCGCTGCCCCGACGCTCCCGCGGTGCAGCTCTTTTAGTCACACGGGGCAGCGGCCACACCTGCTGCTGTACCTTTATTGTACCTCGTTTACCATGCTCAGCATTTCATTCCCTTTACACCTCTCACGCTTTCCGGACCCCTTTTTAACCAGCAGCGCTGCCCCGACCGTCCCGCGGTGCAGCTCTTTTAGTGATGCGGGGCAGCGGCCACTCCTGCTGCTGTACCTTTACAATATTTCTTAGACCATTGTCAATACTTTATTGCGCTGACGTTTCTCAGCCTTTCCCGTGCTGCTCTGTTTAAGCAGCAGCGCTGCCCCGACGCTCCCGCGGTGCAGCTCCCTTAGTGACACGGGGCAGGGGCCGAGAGCCCTCTAGGTGCGGCTCCTCTATAGCACTTTACCGTTTTCTATTTTATTTCATTGGCACCTCGCGCGTTGCGCCGGGCGCCTCATTCGGGGACATGCGCCGGCTCCCACAGCGCCCCGCCCGCCGCCGCTCCCCGGGGGCCTCCCCGCTGCTCTCGGGAGATCGCACACCGCACGCGGCCCAAGCCCCGTCTCGCCGACGGCACTCACCACCCGCCGCCCGCCGCCGCGTTCTCCCGCTCCCTACCGGCACGAAGCGGCGCTGCCGATGACGGAGCCGATGCGCGGCTGCCACGCCGCTCTCTCCGCGCCTCAGGGCCGGCGCCTTCGGCCGCACACGGCGGCGTCCCCGCATCCGGGCCAGCCCGCGGAGCTCCTGCCGCCGCCGCCGCCGCCCCCCGACTGAGGGGCCGCGACGCCGGCGCCCCCTTTTATACTCCGCACCCCCTTTTCCCGCCACTGCCGCGGTGGGCTCCCCCCGCCTCAAAATCGCCCAGAAGCGCCCGAGGCGGGAACGGCGCAGCCCCACCGGCGCCTCGGAGAAGCTCTTCTAGTGACAAGGAGCAGCGGCCACCCCTCCTGCTGCAGTACCTTTATTGTACCTCGTTTACCATGCTCAGCATTTTATTCCCTTTACACCTCTCACGCTTTCCGGACCCCTTTTTAACCAGCAGCGCTGCCCCGACGGTCCCGCGGTGCAGCTCTTTTAGTGACGCGGGGCAGCGGCCACACCTGCTGCTGTACCTTTATTGTACCTCGTTTACCATGCTCAGCATTTCATTCCCTTTACACCTCTCACGCTTTCCGGACCCCTTTTTAACCAGCAGCGCTGCCCCGACGCTCCCGAGGTGCAGCTCTTTTAGTGATGCGGGGCAGCGGCCACTCCTGCTGCAGTACCTTTATTGTACCTCTTTTACCATGCTCAGCATTTCATTCCCTTTACACCTCTCACGCTTTCCGGACCCCTTTTTAGCCAGCAGCGCTGCCCCGACGGTCCCGCGGTGCAGCTCTTTTAGTGATGCGGAGCAGCGGCCACACCTGCTGCAGTACCTTTATTGTACCTCGTTTACCATGCTCAGCATTTCATTCCCTTTACACCTCTCACGCTTTCCCGTGCCGCTCCTTTTAACCAGCAGCGCTGCCCCGACGCTCCCGCGGTGCAGCTCTTTTAGTGACACGGGGCAGCGGCCACACCTGGTGCAGTACCTTTACAGTATTTCTTAAACCATTGTCAATATTTTATTGCGCTCACACTTCCAGGCCTTTCCCATGCTGCTCTGTTTAACCAGCAGCGCTGCCCCGACGCTCCCGCGGTGCAGCTCTTTTAGTCACACGGGGCAGCGGCCACACCTGCTGCAGTACCTTTATTGTACCTCGTTTACCATGCTCAGCATTTCATTCCCTTTACACCTCTCAGCCTTTCCCGTGCCGCTCTTTTTAACCAGCAGCGCTGCGCCGACGGTCCCGCGGTGCAGCTCTTTTAGTCACACGGGGCAGCGGCCACACCTGCTGCTGTACCTTTATTGTACCTCGTTTACCATGCTCAGCATTTCATTCCCTTTACACCTCTCAGCCTTTCCAGTGCCGCTCTTTTTAACCACCAGCGCTGCCCCGACGGTCCCGCGGTGCAGCTCTTTTAGTGATGCGGAGCAGCGGCCACTCCTGCTGCTGTACCTTTATTGTACCTCGTTTACCATGCTCAGCATTTTATTCCCTTTACACCTCTCACGCTTTCCGGACCCCTTTTTAACCAGCAGCGCTGCCCCGACGCTCCCGCGGTGCAGCTCTTTTAGTGACACGGGGCAGCTACACCTGCTGCTGTACCTTTATTGTACCTCGTTTACCATGCTCAGCATTTCATTCCCTTTACACCTCTCAGCCTTTCCCGTGCCGCTCTTTTTAACCAGCAGCGCTGCCCCGACGCTCCCGCGGTGCAGCTCTTTTAGTGACGCGGGGCAGCGGCCACACCTGCTGCAGTACCTTTATTGTACCTCGTTTACCATGCTCAGCATTTCATTCCCTTTACACCTCTCACGCTTTCCGGACCCCTTTTTAACCAGCAGCGCTGCCCCGACCGTCCCGCGGTGCAGCTCTTTTAGTGATGCGGGGCAGCGGCCACACCTGCTGCTGTACCTTTATTGTACCTCGTTTACCATGCTCAGCATTTCATTCCCTTTACACCTCTCACGCTTTCCGGACCCCTTTTTAGCCAGCAGCGCTGCCCCGACGGTCCCGCGGTGCAGCTCTTTTAGTGATGCGGGGCAGCGGCCACACCTGCTGCAGTACCTTTATTGTACCTCGTTTACCATGCTCAGCATTTCATTCCCTTTACACCTCTCAGCCTTTCCCGTGCCGCTCTTTTTAACCAGCAGCGCTGCCCCGACGCTCCCGCGGTGCAGCTCTTTTAGTCACACGGGGCAGCGGCCACACCTGCTGCAGTACCTTTATTGTACCTCGTTTACCATGCTCAGCATTTCATTCCCTTTACACCTCTCACGCTTTCCGGACCCCTTTTAAACCAGCAGCGCTGCCCCGACGCTCCCGCGGTGCAGCTCTTTTAGTGACGCGGGGCAGCGGCCACACCTGCTGCAGTACCTTTATTGTACCTCGTTTACCATGCTCAGCATTTCATTCCCTTTACACCTCTCACGCTTTCCGGACCCCTTTTTAACCAGCAGCGCTGCCCCGACGGTCCCGCGGTGCAGCACTTTTAGTGATGCGGGGCAGCGGCCACTCCTGCTGCAGTACCTTTATTGTACCTCGTTTACCATGCTCAGCATTTCATTCCCTTTACACCTCTCAGCCTTTCCCGTGCCGCTCTTTTTAACCAGCAGCGCTGCCCCGACGCTCCCGCGGTGCAGCTCTTTTAGTCACACGGGGCAGCGGCCACACCTGCTGCAGTACCTTTATTGTACCTCGTTTACCATGCTCAGCATTTCATTCCCTTTACACCTCTCACGCTTTCCGGACCCCTTTTTAACCAGCAGCGCTGCCCCGACGGTCCCGCGGTGCAGCTCTTTTAGTGATGCGGGGCAGCGGCCACACCTGCTGCAGTACCTTTATTGTACCTCGTTTACCATGCTCAGCATTTCATTCCCTTTACACCTCTCAGCCTTTCCCGTGCCGCTCTTTTTCAACAGCAGCGCTGCCCCGACGGTCCCGCGGTGCAGCTCTTTTAGTCACACGGGGCAGCGGCCACACCTGCTGCTGTACCTTTATTGTACCTCGTTTACCATGCTCAGCATTTCATTCCCTTTACACCTCTCACGCTTTCCGGACCCCTTTTTAACCAGCAGCGCTGCCCCGACGCTCCCGAGGTGCAGCTCTTTTAGTGATGCGGGGCAGCGGCCACTCCTGCTGCAGTACCTTTATTGTACCTCTTTTACCATGCTCAGCATTTCATTCCCTTTACACCTCTCACGCTTTCCGGACCCCTTTTTAGCCAGCAGCGCTGCCCCGACGGTCCCGCGGTGCAGCTCTTTTAGTGATGCGGAGCAGCGGCCACACCTGCTGCAGTACCTTTATTGTACCTCGTTTACCATGCTCAGCATTTCATTCCCTTTACACCTCTCACGCTTTCCCGTGCCGCTCCTTTTAACCAGCAGCGCTGCCCCGACGCTCCCGCGGTGCAGCTCTTTTAGTGACACGGGGCAGCGGCCACACCTGGTGCAGTACCTTTACAGTATTTCTTAGACCATTGTCAATATTTTATTGCGCTCACACTTCCAGGCCTTTCCCATGCTGCTCTGTTTAACCAGCAGCGCTGCCCCGACGCTCCCGCGGTGCAGCTCTTTTAGTCACACGGGGCAGCGGCCACACCTGCTGCAGTACCTTTATTGTACCTCGTTTACCATGCTCAGCATTTCATTCCCTTTACACCTCTCAGCCTTTCCAGTGCCGCTCTTTTTAACCACCAGCGCTGCCCCGACGGTCCCGCGGTGCAGCTCTTTTAGTGATGCGGAGCAGCGGCCACTCCTGCTGCTGTACCTTTATTGTACCTCGTTTACCATGCTCAGCATTTTATTCCCTTTACACCTCTCACGCTTTCCGGACCCCTTTTTAACCAGCAGCGCTGCCCCGACCGTCCCGAGATGCAGCTCTTTTAGTGATGCGGGGCAGCGGCCACTCCTGCTGCAGTATCTTTATTGTACCTCTTTTACCATGCTCAGCATTTCATTCCCTTTACACCTCTCAGCCTTTCCCGTGCCGCTCTTTTTAACCAGCAGCGCTGCCCCGACGCTCCCGCGGTGCAGCTCTTTTAGTCACACGGGGCAGCGGCCACACCTGCTGCAGTACCTTTATTGTACCTCGTTTACCAGGCTCAGCATTTCATTCCCTTTACACCTCTCACGCTTTCCGGACCCCTTTTTAACCAGCAGCGCTGCCCCGACGGTCCCGCGGTGCAGCTCTTTTAGTGATGCGGGGCAGCGGCTACTCCTGCTGCAGTACCTTTACAATATTTCTTAGACCATTGTCAATATTTTATTGCGCTCACACTTCCCAGCCTTTCCCATGCTGCTCTGTTTAACCAGCAGCGCTGCCCCGACGCTCCCGCGGTGCAGCTCTTTTAGTGACACGGGGCAGCAGCCACTCCTGCTGCAGTACTTTTAAAGGATTTTCGACCATTTTATTTTATACCCTTCACAGATGCGACCTTTGCCGTGACACCTTTGAAGCAGCACCCCTGCCCCAGGTGCGCCGCGGTGCAGCTCATTTTATCCTGAGGAAGTGGCTACTCCTGCTGCGGTGTTGTTGTTATTTCTCAGACCTTTCTCTATATTTTATTTCCCTCACACCTCCAGTCCTTTTACGTGCCGCACGTTTACCGTCAGCACCACCCCAAAGGTGCCGCGGTGCAGCTGTTTTAGTGAACCCACGCAGCGGCCACAAATGCTGCTGTACCTTTTGAGTATTTCTTAGACCATTCTCAATATTTTATTGCGCTCACACTTCCCAGCCTTTCCGTGCTGCTCTTTTTAACCAGCAGCGCTGCCCCGACGCTCCCGCGGTGCAGCTCTTTTAGTGATGCGGAGCAGCGGCCACTCCTGCTGCTGTACCTTTATTGTACCTCGTTTACCATGCTCAGCATTTCATTCCCTTTACACCTCTCAGCCTTTCCCATGCTGCTCTGTTTAACCAGCAGCGCTGCCCCGACGCTCCCGCGGTGCAGCTCTTTTAGTCACACGGGGCAGCGGCCACTCGCGCTGCAGTACCTTTTCAATATTTCTTAGACCATTTTCAATATTTTATTGCGCTCACACTTCCCAGCCTTTCCCATGCTGCTCTGTTTAACCAGCAGCGCTGCCCCGACCGTCCCGCGGTGCAGCTCTTTTAGTGACGCGGGGCAGCGGCCACTCCTGCTGCAGTATCTTTATTGTACCTCTTTTACCATGCTCAGCATTTCATTCCCTTTACACCTCTCACGGTTTCCGGACCCCTTTTTAACCAGCAGCGCTGCCCCGACGCTCCCGAGGTGCAGCTCTTTTAGTGATGCGGGGCAGCGGCCACACCTGCTGCAGTATCTTTATTGTACCTCTTTTACCATGCTCAGCATTTTATTCCCTTTACACCTCTCACGCTTTCCGGACCCCTTTTTAACCAGCAGCGCTGCCCCGACGCTCCCGCGGTGCAGCTCTTTTAGTGACACGGGGCAGCGGCCACACCTGCTGCAGTACCTTTATTGTACCTCTTTTACCATGCTCAGCATTTCATTCCCTTTACACCTCTCAGCCTTTCCCGTGCCGCTCTTTTTAACCAGCAGCGCTGCCCCGACGCTCCCGCGGTGCAGCTCTTTTAGTCACACGGGGCAGCGGCCACACCTGCTGCTGTACCTTTATTGTACCTCGTTACCATGCTCAGCATTTCATTCCCTTTACACCTCTCACGCTTTCCGGACCCCTTTTTAACCAGCAGCACTGCCCCGACGCTCCCGCGGTGCAGCTCTTTTAGTGATGCGGGGCAGCGGCCACACCTGCTGCAGTACCTTTATTGTACCTCGTTTACCATGCTCAGCATTTCATTCCCTTTACACCTCTCACGCTTTCCGGACCCCTTTTTAACCAGCAGCACTGCCCCGACGCTCCCGCGGTGCAGCTCTTTTAGTGACACGGGGCAGCTACACCTGCTGCAGTACCTTTATTGTACCTCGTTTACCATGCTCAGCATTTTATTCCCTTTACACCTCTCACGCTTTCCGGACCCCTTTTTAACCAGCAGCGCTGCCCCGACGGTCCCGCGGTGCAGCTCTTTTAGTGACGCGGGGCAGCGGCCACACCTGCTGCTGTACCTTTATTGTACCTCGTTTACCATGCTCAGCATTTCATTCCCTTTACACCTCTCACGCTTTCCGGACCCCTTTTTAACCAGCAGCACTGCCCCGACGCTCCCGCGGTGCAGCTCTTTTAGTGACACGGGGCAGCTACACCTGCTGCTGTACCTTTATTGTACCTCGTTTACCATGCTCAGCATTTCATTCCCTTTACACCTCTCACGCTTTCCGGACCCCTTTTTAACCAGCAGCGCTGCCCCGACGCTCCCGCGGTGCAGCTCTTTTAGTGATGCGGGGCAGCGGCCACACCTGCTGCAGTACCTTTATTGTACCTCTTTTACCATGCTCAGCATTTTATTCCCTTTACACCTCTCACGCTTTCCCGTGCCGCTCCTTTTAACCAGCAGCGCTGCCCCGACGCTCCCGCGGTGCAGCTCTTTTAGTGACACGGGGCAGCGGCCACACCTGGTGCAGTACCTTTACAGTATTTCTTAGACCATTGTCAATATTTTATTGCGCTCACACTTCCAGGCCTTTCCCATGCTGCTCTGTTTAACCAGCAGCGCTGCCCCGACGCTCCCGCGGTGCAGCTCTTTTAGTGACACGGGGCAGCGGCCACACCTGCTGCAGTACCTTTATTGTACCTCGTTTACCATGCTCAGCATTTCATTCCCTTTACACCTCTCAGCCTTTCCCGTGCCGCTCTTTTTAACCAGCAGCGCTGCCCCGACGCTCCCGCGGTGCAGCTCTTTTAGTCACACGGGGCAGCGGCCACACCTGCTGCTGTACCTTTATTGTACCTCGTTACCATGCTCAGCATTTCATTCCCTTTACACCTCTCACGCTTTCCGGACCCCTTTTTAACCAGCAGCACTGCCCCGACGCTCCCGCGGTGCAGCTCTTTTAGTCACACGGGGCAGCTACACCTGCTGCTGTACCTTTATTGTACCTCGTTTACCATGCTCAGCATTTTATTCCCTTTACACCTCTCACGCTTTCCGGACCCCTTTTTAACCAGCAGCGCTGCCCCGACGCTCCCGCGGTGCAGCTCTTTTAGTGACACGGGGCAGCTACACCTGCTGCTGTACCTTTATTGTACCTCGTTTACCATGCTCAGCATTTCATTCCCTTTACACCTCTCAGCCTTTCCCGTGCCGCTCTTTTTAACCAGCAGCGCTGCCCCGACGCTCCCGCGGTGCAGCTCTTTTAGTGACGCGGGGCAGCGGCCACACCTGCTGCAGTACCTTTATTGTACCTCGTTTACCATGCTCAGCATTTCATTCCCTTTACACCTCTCACGCTTTCCGGACCCCTTTTTAGCCAGCAGCGCTGCCCCGACGGTCCCGCGGTGCAGCTCTTTTAGTGATGCGGGGCAGCGGCCACTCCTGCTGCAGTACCTTTATTGTACCTCGTTTACCATGCTCAGCATTTCATTCCCTTTACACCTCTCAGCCTTTCCCGTGCCGCTCTTTTTAACCAGCAGCGCTGCCCCGACGCTCCCGCGGTGCAGCTCTTTTAGTCACACGGGGCAGCGGCCACACCTGCTGCAGTACCTTTATTGTACCTCGTTTACCATGCTCAGCATTTCATTCCCTTTACACCTCTCACGCTTTCCGGACCCCTTTTTAGCCAGCAGCGCTGCCCCGACGCTCCCGCGGTGCAGCTCTTTTAGTGATGCGGGGCAGCGGCCACACCTGCTGCAGTACCTTTATTGTACCTCGTTTACCATGCTCAGCATTTCATTCCCTTTACACCTCTCAGCCTTTCCCGTGCCGCTCTTTTTCAACAGCAGCGCTGCCCCGACGGTCCCGCGGTGCAGCTCTTTTAGTCACACGGGGCAGCGGCCACACCTGCTGCTGTACCTTTATTGTACCTCGTTTACCATGCTCAGCATTTCATTCCCTTTACACCTCTCACGCTTTCCGGACCCCTTTTTAACCAGCAGCGCTGCCCCGACGCTCCCGAGGTGCAGCTCTTTTAGTGATGCGGGGCAGCGGCCACTCCTGCTGCAGTACCTTTATTGTACCTCTTTTACCATGCTCAGCATTTCATTCCCTTTACACCTCTCACGCTTTCCGGACCCCTTTTTAGCCAGCAGCGCTGCCCCGACGGTCCCGCGGTGCAGCTCTTTTAGTGATGCGGAGCAGCGGCCACACCTGCTGCAGTACCTTTATTGTACCTCGTTTACCATGCTCAGCATTTCATTCCCTTTACACCTCTCACGCTTTCCCGTGCCGCTCCTTTTAACCAGCAGCGCTGCCCCGACGCTCCCGCGGTGCAGCTCTTTTAGTGACGCGGGGCAGCGGCCACACCTGCTGCTGTACCTTTATTGTACCTCGTTTACCATGCTCAGCATTTCATTCCCTTTACACCTCTCAGCCTTTCCAGTGCCGCTCTTTTTAACCACCAGCGCTGCCCCGACGGTCCCGCGGTGCAGCTCTTTTAGTGATGCGGGGCAGCGGCCACACCTGCTGCTGTACCTTTATTGTACCTCGTTTACCATGCTCAGCATTTTATTCCCTTTACACCTCTCACGCTTTCCGGACCCCTTTTTAACCAGCAGCGCTGCCCCGACCGTCCCGAGATGCAGCTCTTTTAGTGATGCGGGGCAGCGGCCACTCCTGCTGCAGTATCTTTATTGTACCTCTTTTACCATGCTCAGCATTTCATTCCCTTTACACCTCTCAGCCTTTCCCGTGCCGCTCTTTTTAACCAGCAGCGCTGCCCCGACGCTCCCGCGGTGCAGCTCTTTTAGTCACACGGGGCAGCGGCCACACCTGCTGCAGTACCTTTATTGTACCTCGTTTACCAGGCTCAGCATTTCATTCCCTTTACACCTCTCACGCTTTCCGGACCCCTTTTTAACCAGCAGAGCTGCCCCGACGGTCCCGCGGTGCAGCTCTTTTAGTGATGCGGGGCAGCGGCTACTCCTGCTGCAGTACCTTTACAATATTTCTTAGACCATTGTCAATATTTTATTGCGCTCACACTTCCCAGCCTTTCCCATGCTGCTCTGTTTAACCAGCAGCGCTGCCCCGACGCTCCCGCGGTGCAGCTCTTTTAGTGACACGGGGCAGCAGCCACTCCTGCTGCAGTACTTTTAAAGGATTTTCGACCATTTTATTTTATACCCTTCACAGATGCGACCTTTGCCGTGACACCTTTGAAGCAGCACCCCTGCCCCAGGTGCGCCGCGGTGCAGCTCATTTTATCCTGAGGAAGTGGCTACTCCTGCTGCGGTGTTGTTGTTATTTCTCAGACCTTTCTCTATATTTTATTTCCCTCACACCTCCAGTCCTTTTACGTGCCGCACGTTTACCGTCAGCACCACCCCAAAGGTGCCGCGGTGCAGCTGTTTTAGTGAACCCACGCAGCGGCCACAACTGCTGCTGTACCTTTATTGTACCTCGTTTACCATGCTCAGCATTTCATTCCCTTTACACCTCTCAGCCTTTCCCGTGCTGCTCTTTTTAACCAGCAGCGCTGCGCCGACGCTCCCGCGGTGCAGCTCTTTTAGTGATGCGGAGCAGCGGCCACTCCTGCTGCTGTACCTTTATTGTACCTCGTTTACCATGCTCAGCATTTTATTCCCTTTACACCTCTCACGCTTTCCGGACCCCTTTTTAACCAGCAGCGCTGCCCCGACCGTCCCGCGGTGCAGCTCTTTTAGTGATGCGGGGCAGCGGCCACTCCTGCTGCTGTACCTTTACAATATTTCTTAGACCACTGTCAATATTTTATTCCGCTCACAAGTCCCGGCCTTTCCGTGCTGCTCTTTTTAACCAGCAGCGCTGCCCCGACGCTCCCGCGGTGCAGCTCTTTTAGTCACACGGGGCAGCGGCCACACCTGCTGCAGTACCTTTATTGTACCTCGTTTACCATGCTCAGCATTTCATTCCCTTTACACCTCTCAGCCTTTCCCGTGCCGCTCTTTTTAACCAGCAGCGCTGCCCCGACGCTCCCGCGGTGCAGCTCTTTTAGTGACGCGGGGCAGCGGCCACACCTGCTGCAGTACCTTTATTGTACCTCGTTTACCATGCTCAGCATTTCATTCCCTTTACACCTCTCACGCTTTCCGGACCCCTTTTTAACCAGCAGCGCTGCCCCGACGCTCCCGAGGTGCAGCTCTTTTAGTGATGCGGGGCAGCGGCCACTCCTGCTGCAGTATCTTTATTGTACGTCTTTTACCATGCTCAGCATTTCATTCCCTTTACACCTCTCACGCTTTCCGGACCCCTTTTTAGCCAGCAGCGCTGCCCCGACGGTCCCGCGGTGCAGCTCTTTTAGTGATGCGGAGCAGCGGCCACACCTGCTGCTGTACCTTTATTGTACCTCGTTTACAATGCTCAGCATTTTATTCCCTTTACACCTCTCAGCCTTTCCCGTGCCGCTCTTTTTAACCAGCAGCGCTGCCCCGAAGCTCCCGAGGTGCAGCTCTTTTAGTCACACCGGGCAGCGGCCACTCCTGCTGCTGTACCTTTACAGTATTTCTTAAACCATTGTCAATATTTTATTGCGCTCACACTTCCCAGCCTTTCCCATGCTGCTCTGTTTAACCAGCAGCGCTGCCCCGACGCTCCCGCGGTGCAGCTCTTTTAGTGACGCGGAGCAGCGGCCACTCCTGCTGCTGTACCTTTATTGTACCTCGTTTACCATGCTCAGCATTTTATTCCCTTTACACCTCTCACGCTTTCCTGACCCCTTTTTAACCAGCAGCGCTGCCCCGACGCTCCCGCGGTGCAGCTCTTTTAGTCACACGGGGCAGCGGCCACTCCTGCTGCAGTATCTTTATTGTAGTTCTTTTACCATGCTCAGCATTTCATTCCCTTTACACCTCTCACGCTTTCCGGACCCCTTTTTAACCAGCAGCGCTGCCCCGACCGTCCCGCGGTGCAGCTCTTTTAGTGACGCGGGGCAGCGGCCACACCTGCTGCTGTACCTTTATTGTACCTCGTTTACCATGCTCAGCATTTCATTCCCTTTACACCTCTCACGCTTTCCGGACCCCTTTTTAACCAGCAGCACTGCCCCGACGCTCCCGCGGTGCAGCTCTTTTAGTGATGCGGGGCAGCGGCCACTCCTGCTGCAGTATCTTTATTGTAGTTCTTTTACCATGCTCAGCATTTCATTCCCTTTACACCTCTCACGCTTTCCGGACCCCTTTTTAACCAGCAGCGCTGCCCCGACCGTCCCGCGGTGCAGCTCTTTTAGTGACGCGGGGCAGCGGCCACACCTGCTGCTGTACCTTTATTGTACCTCGTTTACCATGCTCAGCATTTTATTCCCTTTACACCTCTCACGCTTTCCCGTGCCGCTCTTTTTAACCAGCAGCGCTGCCCCGACGCTCCCGCGGTGCAGCTCTTTTAGTGATGCGGGGCAGCGGCCACACCTGCTGCACTACCTTTATTGTACCTCGTTTACCATGCTCAGCATTTCATTCCCTTTACACCTCTCACGCTTTCCCGTGCCGCTCTTTTTAACCAGCAGCGCTTCCCCGACCGTCCCGCGGTGCAGCTCTTTTAGTGATGCGGGGCAGCGGCCACTCCTGCTGCAGTACCTTTTCAATATTTCTTAGACCATTGTCAATATTTTATTCCGCTCACACTTCCCAGCCTTTCCGTGCTGCTCTTTTTAACCAGCAGCGCTGCCCCGACGCTCCCGCGGTGCAGCTCTTTTAGTGATGCGGGGCAGCGGCCACTCCTGCAGCAGTATCTTTATTGTACCTCGTTTACCATGCTCAGCATTTTATTCCCTTTACACCTCTCACGCTTTCCGGACCCCTTTTTAACCAGCAGCGCTGCCCCGACGCTCCCGCGGTGCAGCTCTTTTAGTGACACGGGGCAGCGGCCACACCTGCTGCAGTACCTTTATTGTACCTCGATTACCATGCTCAGCATTTTATTCCCTTTACACCTCTCAGCCTTTCCCGTGCCGCTCTTTTTAACCAGCAGCGCTGCCCCGACGGTCCCGCGGTGCAGCTCTTTTAGTGATGCGGGGCAGCGGCCACACCTGCTGCTGTACCTTTATTGTACCTCGTTTACCATGCTCAGCATTTTATTCCCTTTACACCTCTCACGCTTTCCGGACCCCTTTTTAACCAGCAGCGCTGCCCCGACGCTCCCGCGGTGCAGCTCTTTTAGTGATGCGGGGCAGCGGCCACACCTGCTGCTGTACCTTTATTGTACCTCGTTTACCATGCTCAGCATTTCATTCCCTTTACACCTCTCACGCTTTCCGGACCCCTTTTTAACCAGCAGCGCTGCCCCGACGGTCCCGCGGTGCAGCTCTTTTAGTGATGCGGGGCAGCGGCCACTCCTGCTGCAGTACCTTTACAATATTTCTTAGACCGTTGTCAATATTTTATTGCGCTCACACTTCCCAGCCTTTCCCATGCTGCTCTGTTTAACCAGCAGCGCTGCCCCGACGCTCCCGCGGTGCAGCTCTTTTAGTCACACGGGGCAGCGGCCACACCTGCTGCTGTACCTTTATTGTACCTCGTTTACCATGCTCAGCATTTTATTCCCTTTACACCTCTCAAGCTTTCCGGACTCCTTTTTAACCAGCAGCGCTGCCCCGACCGTCCCGCGGTGCAGCTCTTTTAGTGACGCGGGGCAGCGGCCACACCTGCTGCAGTACCTTTATTGTACCTCGTTTACAATGCTCAGCATTTTATTCCCTTTACACCTCTCACGCTTTCCCGTGCCGCTCTTTTTAACCAGCAGCGCTGCCCCGACGCTCCCGAGGTGCAGCTCTTTTAGTCACACGGGGCAGCGGCCACACCTGCTGCAGTACCTTTATTGTACCTCGTTTACCATGCTCAGCATTTCATTCCCTTTACACCTCTCACGCTTTCCGGACCCCTTTTTAGCCAGCAGCGCTGCCCCGACGGTCCCGCGGTGCAGCTCTTTTAGTCACACGGGGCAGCGGCCACACCTGCTGCAGTACCTTTATTGTACCTCGTTTACCAGGCTCAGCATTTCATTCCCTTTACACCTCTCACGCTTTCCGGACCCCTTTTTAACCAGCAGAGCTGCCCCGACGGTCCCGCGGTGCAGCTCTTTTAGTGATGCGGAGCAGCGGCCACTCCTGCTGCTGTACCTTTATTGTACCTCGTTTACCATGCTCAGCATTTCATTCCCTTTACACCTCTCAGCCTTTCCCATGCTGCTCTGTTTAACCAGCAGCGCTGCCCCGACGCTCCCGCGGTGCAGCTCTTTTAGTGATGCGGGGCAGCGGCCACTCCTGCTGCAGTATCTTTATTGAACCTCTTTTACCATGCTCAGCATTTTATTCCCTTTACACCTTTCACGCATTCCGGACCCCTTTTTAACCTGCAGCGCTGCCCCGACCGTCCCGCGGTGCAGCTCTTTTAGTGACGCGGGGCAGCGGCCACACCTGCTGCTGTACCTTTATTGTACCTCGTTTACCATGCTCAGCATTTTATTCCCTTTACACCTCTCAGCCTTTCCCGTGCCGCTCTTTTTAACCAGCAGCGCTGCCCCGACGCTCCCGCGGTGCAGCTCTTTTAGTGACGCGGGGCAGCGGCCACACCTGCTGCTGTACCTTTATTGTACCTCGTTTACCATGCTCAGCATTTCATTCTCTTTACACCTCTCACGCTTTCCGGACCCCTTTTTAACCAGCAGCACTGCCCCGACGCTCCCGCGGTGCAGCTCTTTTAGTGACACGGGGCAGCTACACCTGCTGCTGTACCTTTATTGTACCTCGTTTACCATGCTCAGCATTTTATTCCCTTTACACCTCTCACGCTTTCCGGACCCCTTTTTAACCAGCAGCGCTGCCCCGACGGTCCCGCGGTGCAGCTCTTTTAGTGATGCGGGGCAGCGGCCACACCTGCTGCAGTACCTTTATTGTACCTCGTTTACCATGCTCAGCATTTCATTCCCTTTACACCTCTCAGCCTTTCCCGTGCCGCTCTTTTTAACCAGCAGCGCTGCCCCGACGCTCCCGCGGTGCAGCTCTTTTAGTCACACGGGGCAGCGGCCACACCTGCTGCAGTACCTTTACAGTATTTCTTAGACCATTGTCAATATTTTATTGCGCTCACACTTCCAGGCCTTTCCAATGCTGCTCTGTTTAACCAGCAGCGCTGCCCCGACGCTCCCGAGGTGCAGCTCTTTTAGTGATGCGGGGCAGCGGCCACACCTGCTGCAGTACCTTTATTGTACCTCGTTTACCATGCTCAGCATTTCATTCCCTTTACACCTCTCACGCTTTCCGGACCCCTTTTTAACCAGCAGCACTGCCCCGACGCTCCCGCGGTGCAGCTCTTTTAGTGACACGGGGCAGCTACACCTGCTGCAGTACCTTTATTGTACCTCGTTTACCATGCTCAGCATTTCATTCCCTTTACACCTCTCACGCTTTCCGGACCCCTTTTTAACCAGCAGCACTGCCCCGACGCTCCCGCGGTGCAGCTCTTTTAGTGATGCGGGGCAGCGGCCACTCCTGCTGCTGTACCTTTATTGTACCTCGTTTACCATGCTCAGCATTTCATTCCCTTTACATCTCTCACGCTTTCCGGACCCCTTTTTAACCAGCAGCGCTGCCCCGACCGTCCCGCGGTGCACCTCTTTTAGTGATGCGGGGCAGCGGCCACACCTGCTGCAGTACCTTTTCAATATTTCTTAGACCATTTTCAATATTTTATTGCGCTCACACTTCCCAGCCTTTCCCATGCTGCTCTGTTTAACCAGCAGCGCTGCCCCGACGGTCCCGCGGTGCAGCTCTTTTAGTGATGCGGGGCAGCGGCCACTCCTGCTGCAGTACCTTTATTGTACCTCGTTTACCATGCTCAGCATTTCATTCCCTTTACACCTCTCACGCTTTCCGGACCCCTTTTTAGCCAGCAGCGCTGCCCCGACGCTCCCGCGGTGCAGCTCTTTTAGTGATGCGGGGCAGCGGCCACTCCTGCTGCAGTACCTTTATTGTACCTCGTTTACCATGCTCAGCATTTCATTCCCTTTACACCTCTCAGCCTTTCCCGTGCCGCTCTTTTTAACCAGCAGCGCTGCCCCGACGGTCCCGCGGTGCAGCTCTTTTAGTCACACGGGGCAGCGGCCACACCTGCTGCAGTACCTTTATTGTACCTCGTTTACCATGCTCAGCATTTCATTCCCTTTACACCTCTCACGCTTTCCGGACCCCTTTTTAACCAGCAGCGCTGCCCCGACGGTCCCGCGGTGCAGCTCTTTTAGTGATGCGGGGCAGCGGCCACACCTGCTGCAGTACCTTTATTGTACCTCGTTTACCATGCTCAGCATTTCATTCCCTTTACACCTCTCACGCTTTCCGGACCCCTTTTTAGCCAGCAGCGCTGCCCCGACGCTCCCGCGGTGCAGCTCTTTTAGTGATGCGGGGCAGCGGCCACACCTGCTGCAGTACCTTTATTGTACCTCGTTTACCATGCTCAGCATTTCATTCCCTTTACACCTCTCAGCCTTTCCCGTGCCGCTCTTTTTCAACAGCAGCGCTGCCCCGACGGTCCCGCGGTGCAGCTCTTTTAGTCACACGGGGCAGCGGCCACACCTGCTGCTGTACCTTTATTGTACCTCGTTTACCATGCTCAGCATTTCATTCCCTTTACACCTCTCACGCTTTCCGGACCCCTTTTTAACCAGCAGCACTGCCCCGACGGTCCCGCGGTGCAGCTCTTTTAGTGATGCGGGGCAGCGGCCACTCCTGTTGCTGTACCTTTATTATACCTCTTTTACCATGCTCAGCATTTCATTCCCTTTACACCTCTCAGCCTTTCCCGTGCTGCTCTTTTTAACCAGCAGCGCTGCCCCGACGCTCCCGCGGTGCAGCTCTTTTACTGATGCGGGGCAGCGGCCACACCTGCTGCAGTACCTTTATTGTACCTCGTTTACCATGCTCAGCATTTCATTCCCTTTACACCTCTCACGCTTTCCGGACCCCTTTTTAGCCAGCAGCGCTGCCCCGACGGTCCCGCGGTGCAGCTCTTTTAGTCACACGGGGCAGCGGCCACACCTGCTGCAGTACCTTTATTGTACCTCGTTTACCATGCTCAGCATTTCATTCCCTTTACACCTCTCACGCTTTCCGGACCCCTTTTTAACCAGCAGCGCTGCCCCGACGCTCCCGAGGTGCAGCTCTTTTAGTGACGCGGGGCAGCGGCCACTCCTGCTGCAGTACCTTTATTGTACCTCTTTTACCATGCTCAGCATTTCATTCCCTTTACACCTCTCACGCTTTCCGGACCCCTTTTTAACCAGCAGCGCTGCCCCGACGCTCCCGCGGTGCAGCTCTTTTAGTGACACGGGGCAGCGGCCACACCTGGTGCAGTACCTTTACAGTATTTCTTAGACCATTGTCAATATTTTATTGCGCTCACACTTCCAGGCCTTTCCCATGCTGCTCTGTTTAACCAGCAGCGCTGCCCCGACGCTCCCGCGGTGCAGCTCTTTTAGTGACACGGGGCAGCGGCCACACCTGCTGCAGTACCTTTATTGTACCTCGTTTACCATGCTCAGCATTTCATTCCCTTTACACCTCTCAGCCTTTCCCGTGCCGCTCTTTTTAACCAGCAGCGCTGCCCCGACGCTCCCGCGGTGCAGCTCTTTTAGTGACGCGGGGCAGCGGCCACACCTGCTGCAGTACCTTTATTGTACCTCGTTTACCATGCTCAGCATTTCATTCCCTTTACACCTCTCACGCTTTCCGGACCCCTTTTTAACCAGCAGCGCTGCCCCGACGGTCCCGCGGTGCAGCTCTTTTAGTGATGCGGGGCAGCGGCCACACCTGCTGCAGTACCTTTATTGTGCCTCGTTTACCATGCTCAGCATTTCATTCCCTTTACACCTCTCACGCTTTCCGGACCCCTTTTTAGCCAGCAGCGCTGCCCCGACGCTCCCGCGGTGCAGCTCTTTTAGTGACACGGGGCAGCGGCCACACCTGCTGCAGTACCTTTATTGTACCTCGTTTACCATGCTCAGCATTTCATTCCCTTTACACCTCTCAGCCTTTCCCGTGCCGCTCTTTTTAACCAGCAGCGCTGCGCCGACGCTCCCGCGGTGCAGCTCTTTTAGTGACACGGGGCAGCGGCCACACCTGCTGCTGTACCTTTATTGTACCTCGTTTACCATGCTCAGCATTTCATTCCCTTTACACCTCTCACGCTTTCCGGACCCCTTTTTAACCAGCAGCACTGCCCCGACGCTCCCGCGGTGCAGCTCTTTTAGTGATGCGGGGCAGCGGCCACTCCTGTTGCTGTACCTTTATTATACCTCTTTTACCATGCTCAGCATTTCATTCCCTTTACACCTCTCAGCCTTTCCCGTGCTGCTCTTTTTAACCAGCAGCGCTGCGCCGACGCTCCCGCGGTGCAGCTCTTTTAGTGACACGGGGCAGCGGCTACACCTGCTGCTGTACCTTTATTGTACCTCGTTTACCATGCTCAGCATTTCATTCCCTTTACACCTCTCACGCTTTCCGGACCCCTTTTTAACCAGCAGCGCTGCCCCGACCGTCCCGCGGTGCAGCTCTTTTACTGATGCGGGGCAGCGGCCACACCTGCTGCAGTACCTTTATTGTACCTCGTTTACCATGCTCAGCATTTCATTCCCTTTACACCTCTCACGCTTTCCGGACCCCTTTTTAGCCAGCAGCGCTGCCCCGACGCTCCCGCGGTGCAGCTCTTTTAGTGATGCGGGGCAGCGGCCACACCTGCTGCAGTACCTTTATTGTACCTCGTTTACCATGCTCAGCATTTCATTCCCTTTACACCTCTCAGCCTTTCCCGTGCCGCTCTTTTTCAACAGCAGCGCTGCCCCGACGGTCCCGCGGTGCAGCTCTTTTAGTCACACGGGGCAGCGGCCACACCTGCTGCAGTACCTTTATTGTACCTCGTTTACCATGCTCAGCATTTCATTCCCTTTACACCTCTCACGCTTTCCGGACCCCTTTTTAACCAGCAGCGCTGCCCCGACGCTCCCGAGGTGCAGCTCTTTTAGTGACGCGGGGCAGCGGCCACTCCTGCTGCAGTACCTTTATTGTACCTCTTTTACCATGCTCAGCATTTCATTCCCTTTACACCTCTCACGCTTTCCGGACCCCTTTTTAACCAGCAGCGCTGCCCCGACGCTCCCGCGGTGCAGCTCTTTTAGTGACACGGGGCAGCGGCCACACCTGGTGCAGTACCTTTACAGTATTTCTTAGACCATTTTCAATATTTTATTGCGCTCACACTTCCAGGCCTTTCCCATGCTGCTCTGTTTAACCAGCAGCGCTGCCCCGACGCTCCCGCGGTGCAGCTCTTTTAGTGACACGGGGCAGCGGCCACACCTGCTGCAGTACCTTTATTGTACCTCGTTTACCATGCTCAGCATTTCATTCCCTTTACACCTCTCAGCCTTTCCCGTGCCGCTCTTTTTAACCAGCAGCGCTGCCCCGACGCTCCCGCGGTGCAGCTCTTTTAGTGACGCGGGGCAGCGGCCACACCTGCTGCAGTACCTTTATTGTACCTCGTTTACCATGCTCAGCATTTCATTCCCTTTACACCTCTCACGCTTTCCGGACCCCTTTTTAACCAGCAGCACTGCCCCGACGGTACCGCGGTGCAGCTCTTTTAGTGATGCGGGGCAGCGGCCACTCCTGCTGCTGTACCTTTACAATATTTCTTAGACCATTGTCAATACTTTATTGCGCTGACGTTTCTCAGCCTTTCCCGTGCTGCTCTGTTTAACCAGCAGCGCTGCCCCGACGCTCCCGCGGTGCAGCTCCCTTAGTGACACGGGGCAGGGGCCGAGAGCCCTCTAGGTGCGGCTCCTCTATAGCACTTTACCGTTTTCTATTTTATTTCATTGGCACCTCGCGCGTTGCGCCGGGCGCCTCATTCGGGGACATGCGCCGGCTCCCACAGCGCCCCGCCCGCCGCCGCTCCCCGGGGGCCTCCCCGCTGCTCTCGGGAGATCGCACACCGCACGCGGCCCAAGCCCCGTCTCGCCGACGGCACTCACCACCCGCCGCCCGCCGCCGCGTTCTCCCGCTCCCTACCGGCACGAAGCGGCGCTGCCGATGACGGAGCCGATGCGCGGCTGCCACGCCGCTCTCTCCGCGCCTCAGGGCCGGCGCCTTCGGCCGCACACGGCGGCGTCCCCGCATCCGGGCCAGCCCGCGGAGCTCCTGCCGCCGCCGCCCCCCGACTGAGGGGCCGCGACGCCGGCGCCCCCTTTTATACTCCGCACCCCCTTTTCCCGCCACTGCCGCGGTGGGCTCCCCCCGCCTCAAAATCGCCCAGAAGCGCCCGAGGCGGGAACGGCGCAGCCCCACCGGCGCCTCGGAGAAGCTCTTTTAGTGACAAGGAGCAGCGGCCACCCCTCCTGCTGCAGTACCTTTATTGTACCTCGTTTACCATGCTCAGCATTTTATTCCCTTTACACCTCTCACGCTTTCCGGACCCCTTTTTAACCAGCAGCGCTGCCCCGACGGTCCCGCGGTGCAGCTCTTTTAGTGACGCGGGGCAGCGGCCACACCTGCTGCTGTACCTTTATTGTACCTCGTTTACCATGCTCAGCATTTCATTCCCTTTACACCTCTCACGCTTTCCGGACCCCTTTTTAACCAGCAGCGCTGCCCCGACGCTCCCGAGGTGCAGCTCTTTTAGTGATGCGGGGCAGCGGCCACTCCTGCTGCAGTACCTTTATTGTACCTCTTTTACCATGCTCAGCATTTCATTCCCTTTACACCTCTCACGCTTTCCGGACCCCTTTTTAGCCAGCAGCGCTGCCCCGACGGTCCCGCGGTGCAGCTCTTTTAGTGATGCGGAGCAGCGGCCACACCTGCTGCAGTACCTTTATTGTACCTCGTTTACCATGCTCAGCATTTCATTCCCTTTACACCTCTCACGCTTTCCCGTGCCGCTCCTTTTAACCAGCAGCGCTGCCCCGACGCTCCCGCGGTGCAGCTCTTTTAGTGACACGGGGCAGCGGCCACACCTGGTGCAGTACCTTTACAGTATTTCTTAAACCATTGTCAATATTTTATTGCGCTCACACTTCCAGGCCTTTCCCATGCTGCTCTGTTTAACCAGCAGCGCTGCCCCGACGCTCCCGCGGTGCAGCTCTTTTAGTCACACGGGGCAGCGGCCACACCTGCTGCAGTACCTTTATTGTACCTCGTTTACCATGCTCAGCATTTCATTCCCTTTACACCTCTCAGCCTTTCCCGTGCCGCTCTTTTTAACCAGCAGCGCTGCGCCGACGGTCCCGCGGTGCAGCTCTTTTAGTCACACGGGGCAGCGGCCACACCTGCTGCTGTACCTTTATTGTACCTCGTTTACCATGCTCAGCATTTCATTCCCTTTACACCTCTCAGCCTTTCCAGTGCCGCTCTTTTTAACCACCAGCGCTGCCCCGACGGTCCCGCGGTGCAGCTCTTTTAGTGATGCGGAGCAGCGGCCACTCCTGCTGCTGTACCTTTATTGTACCTCGTTTACCATGCTCAGCATTTTATTCCCTTTACACCTCTCACGCTTTCCGGACCCCTTTTTAACCAGCAGCGCTGCCCCGACGCTCCCGCGGTGCAGCTCTTTTAGTGACACGGGGCAGCTACACCTGCTGCTGTACCTTTATTGTACCTCGTTTACCATGCTCAGCATTTCATTCCCTTTACACCTCTCAGCCTTTCCCGTGCCGCTCTTTTTAACCAGCAGCGCTGCCCCGACGCTCCCGCGGTGCAGCTCTTTTAGTGACGCGGGGCAGCGGCCACACCTGCTGCAGTACCTTTATTGTACCTCGTTTACCATGCTCAGCATTTCATTCCCTTTACACCTCTCACGCTTTCCGGACCCCTTTTTAACCAGCAGCGCTGCCCCGACCGTCCCGCGGTGCAGCTCTTTTAGTGATGCGGGGCAGCGGCCACACCTGCTGCTGTACCTTTATTGTACCTCGTTTACCATGCTCAGCATTTCATTCCCTTTACACCTCTCACGCTTTCCGGACCCCTTTTTAGCCAGCAGCGCTGCCCCGACGGTCCCGCGGTGCAGCTCTTTTAGTGATGCGGGGCAGCGGCCACACCTGCTGCAGTACCTTTATTGTACCTCGTTTACCATGCTCAGCATTTCATTCCCTTTACACCTCTCAGCCTTTCCCGTGCCGCTCTTTTTAACCAGCAGCGCTGCCCCGACGCTCCCGCGGTGCAGCTCTTTTAGTCACACGGGGCAGCGGCCACACCTGCTGCAGTACCTTTATTGTACCTCGTTTACCATGCTCAGCATTTCATTCCCTTTACACCTCTCACGCTTTCCGGACCCCTTTTTAACCAGCAGCGCTGCCCCGACGGTCCCGCGGTGCAGCACTTTTAGTGATGCGGGGCAGCGGCCACTCCTGCTGCAGTACCTTTATTGTACCTCGTTTACCATGCTCAGCATTTCATTCCCTTTACACCTCTCAGCCTTTCCCGTGCCGCTCTTTTTAACCAGCAGCGCTGCCCCGACGCTCCCGCGGTGCAGCTCTTTTAGTCACACGGGGCAGCGGCCACACCTGCTGCAGTACCTTTATTGTACCTCGTTTACCATGCTCAGCATTTCATTCCCTTTACACCTCTCACGCTTTCCGGACCCCTTTTTAACCAGCAGCGCTGCCCCGACGGTCCCGCGGTGCAGCTCTTTTAGTGATGCGGGGCAGCGGCCACACCTGCTGCAGTACCTTTATTGTACCTCGTTTACCATGCTCAGCATTTCATTCCCTTTACACCTCTCAGCCTTTCCCGTGCCGCTCTTTTTCAACAGCAGCGCTGCCCCGACGGTCCCGCGGTGCAGCTCTTTTAGTCACACGGGGCAGCGGCCACACCTGCTGCTGTACCTTTATTGTACCTCGTTTACCATGCTCAGCATTTCATTCCCTTTACACCTCTCACGCTTTCCGGACCCCTTTTTAACCAGCAGCGCTGCCCCGACGCTCCCGAGGTGCAGCTCTTTTAGTGATGCGGGGCAGCGGCCACTCCTGCTGCAGTACCTTTATTGTACCTCTTTTACCATGCTCAGCATTTCATTCCCTTTACACCTCTCACGCTTTCCGGACCCCTTTTTAGCCAGCAGCGCTGCCCCGACGGTCCCGCGGTGCAGCTCTTTTAGTGATGCGGAGCAGCGGCCACACCTGCTGCAGTACCTTTATTGTACCTCGTTTACCATGCTCAGCATTTCATTCCCTTTACACCTCTCACGCTTTCCCGTGCCGCTCCTTTTAACCAGCAGCGCTGCCCCGACGCTCCCGCGGTGCAGCTCTTTTAGTGACACGGGGCAGCGGCCACACCTGGTGCAGTACCTTTACAGTATTTCTTAGACCATTGTCAATATTTTATTGCGCTCACACTTCCAGGCCTTTCCCATGCTGCTCTGTTTAACCAGCAGCGCTGCCCCGACGCTCCCGCGGTGCAGCTCTTTTAGTCACACGGGGCAGCGGCCACACCTGCTGCAGTACCTTTATTGTACCTCGTTTACCATGCTCAGCATTTCATTCCCTTTACACCTCTCAGCCTTTCCAGTGCCGCTCTTTTTAACCACCAGCGCTGCCCCGACGGTCCCGCGGTGCAGCTCTTTTAGTGATGCGGAGCAGCGGCCACTCCTGCTGCTGTACCTTTATTGTACCTCGTTTACCATGCTCAGCATTTTATTCCCTTTACACCTCTCACGCTTTCCGGACCCCTTTTTAACCAGCAGCGCTGCCCCGACCGTCCCGAGATGCAGCTCTTTTAGTGATGCGGGGCAGCGGCCACTCCTGCTGCAGTATCTTTATTGTACCTCTTTTACCATGCTCAGCATTTCATTCCCTTTACACCTCTCAGCCTTTCCCGTGCCGCTCTTTTTAACCAGCAGCGCTGCCCCGACGCTCCCGCGGTGCAGCTCTTTTAGTCACACGGGGCAGCGGCCACACCTGCTGCAGTACCTTTATTGTACCTCGTTTACCAGGCTCAGCATTTCATTCCCTTTACACCTCTCACGCTTTCCGGACCCCTTTTTAACCAGCAGCGCTGCCCCGACGGTCCCGCGGTGCAGCTCTTTTAGTGATGCGGGGCAGCGGCTACTCCTGCTGCAGTACCTTTACAATATTTCTTAGACCATTGTCAATATTTTATTGCGCTCACACTTCCCAGCCTTTCCCATGCTGCTCTGTTTAACCAGCAGCGCTGCCCCGACGCTCCCGCGGTGCAGCTCTTTTAGTGACACGGGGCAGCAGCCACTCCTGCTGCAGTACTTTTAAAGGATTTTCGACCATTTTATTTTATACCCTTCACAGATGCGACCTTTGCCGTGACACCTTTGAAGCAGCACCCCTGCCCCAGGTGCGCCGCGGTGCAGCTCATTTTATCCTGAGGAAGTGGCTACTCCTGCTGCGGTGTTGTTGTTATTTCTCAGACCTTTCTCTATATTTTATTTCCCTCACACCTCCAGTCCTTTTACGTGCCGCACGTTTACCGTCAGCACCACCCCAAAGGTGCCGCGGTGCAGCTGTTTTAGTGAACCCACGCAGCGGCCACAAATGCTGCTGTACCTTTTGAGTATTTCTTAGACCATTCTCAATATTTTATTGCGCTCACACTTCCCAGCCTTTCCGTGCTGCTCTTTTTAACCAGCAGCGCTGCCCCGACGCTCCCGCGGTGCAGCTCTTTTAGTGATGCGGAGCAGCGGCCACTCCTGCTGCTGTACCTTTATTGTACCTCGTTTACCAGGCTCAGCATTTCATTCCCTTTACACCTCTCACGCTTTCCGGACCCCTTTTTAACCAGCAGCGCTGCCCCGACGCTCCCGCGGTGCAGCTCTTTTAGTGACACGGGGCAGCGGCCACACCTGCTGCAGTACCTTTATTGTACCTCTTTTACCATGCTCAGCATTTCATTCCCTTTACACCTCTCAGCCTTTCCCGTGCCGCTCTTTTTAACCAGCAGCGCTGCCCCGACGCTCCCGCGGTGCAGCTCTTTTAGTCACACGGGGCAGCGGCCACACCTGCTGCTGTACCTTTATTGTACCTCGTTACCATGCTCAGCATTTCATTCCCTTTACACCTCTCACGCTTTCCGGACCCCTTTTTAACCAGCAGCACTGCCCCGACGCTCCCGCGGTGCAGCTCTTTTAGTGATGCGGGGCAGCGGCCACACCTGCTGCAGTACCTTTATTGTACCTCGTTTACCATGCTCAGCATTTCATTCCCTTTACACCTCTCACGCTTTCCGGACCCCTTTTTAGCCAGCAGCACTGCCCCGACGCTCCCGCGGTGCAGCTCTTTTAGTGACACGGGGCAGCTACACCTGCTGCAGTACCTTTATTGTACCTCGTTTACCATGCTCAGCATTTTATTCCCTTTACACCTCTCACGCTTTCCGGACCCCTTTTTAACCAGCAGCGCTGCCCCGACGGTCCCGCGGTGCAGCTCTTTTAGTGACGCGGGGCAGCGGCCACACCTGCTGCTGTACCTTTATTGTACCTCGTTTACCATGCTCAGCATTTCATTCCCTTTACACCTCTCACGCTTTCCGGACCCCTTTTTAACCAGCAGCACTGCCCCGACGCTCCCGCGGTGCAGCTCTTTTAGTGACACGGGGCAGCTACACCTGCTGCTGTACCTTTATTGTACCTCGTTTACCATGCTCAGCATTTCATTCCCTTTACACCTCTCACGCTTTCCGGACCCCTTTTTAACCAGCAGCGCTGCCCCGACGCTCCCGCGGTGCAGCTCTTTTAGTGATGCGGGGCAGCGGCCACACCTGCTGCAGTACCTTTATTGTACCTCTTTTACCATGCTCAGCATTTTATTCCCTTTACACCTCTCACGCTTTCCCGTGCCGCTCCTTTTAACCAGCAGCGCTGCCCCGACGCTCCCGCGGTGCAGCTCTTTTAGTGACACGGGGCAGCGGCCACACCTGGTGCAGTACCTTTACAGTATTTCTTAGACCATTGTCAATATTTTATTGCGCTCACACTTCCAGGCCTTTCCCATGCTGCTCTGTTTAACCAGCAGCGCTGCCCCGACGCTCCCGCGGTGCAGCTCTTTTAGTGACACGGGGCAGCGGCCACACCTGCTGCAGTACCTTTATTGTACCTCGTTTACCATGCTCAGCATTTCATTCCCTTTACACCTCTCAGCCTTTCCCGTGCCGCTCTTTTTAACCAGCAGCGCTGCCCCGACGCTCCCGCGGTGCAGCTCTTTTAGTCACACGGGGCAGCGGCCACACCTGCTGCTGTACCTTTATTGTACCTCGTTACCATGCTCAGCATTTCATTCCCTTTACACCTCTCACGCTTTCCGGACCCCTTTTTAACCAGCAGCACTGCCCCGACGCTCCCGCGGTGCAGCTCTTTTAGTCACACGGGGCAGCTACACCTGCTGCTGTACCTTTATTGTACCTCGTTTACCATGCTCAGCATTTTATTCCCTTTACACCTCTCACGCTTTCCGGACCCCTTTTTAACCAGCAGCGCTGCCCCGACGCTCCCGCGGTGCAGCTCTTTTAGTGACACGGGGCAGCTACACCTGCTGCTGTACCTTTATTGTACCTCGTTTACCATGCTCAGCATTTCATTCCCTTTACACCTCTCAGCCTTTCCCGTGCCGCTCTTTTTAACCAGCAGCGCTGCCCCGACGCTCCCGCGGTGCAGCTCTTTTAGTCACACGGGGCAGCGGCCACACCTGCTGCAGTACCTTTATTGTACCTCGTTTACCATGCTCAGCATTTCATTCCCTTTACACCTCTCACGCTTTCCGGACCCCTTTTTAGCCAGCAGCACTGCCCCGACGCTCCCGCGGTGCAGCTCTTTTAGTGATGCGGGGCAGCGGCCACACCTGCTGCAGTACCTTTATTGTACCTCGTTTACCATGCTCAGCATTTCATTCCCTTTACACCTCTCAGCCTTTCCCGTGCCGCTCTTTTTCAACAGCAGCGCTGCCCCGACGCTCCCGCGGTGCAGCTCTTTTAGTCACACGGGGCAGCGGCCACACCTGCTGCTGTACCTTTATTGTACCTCGTTTACCATGCTCAGCATTTCATTCCCTTTACACCTCTCACGCTTTCCGGACCCCTTTTTAACCAGCAGCGCTGCCCCGACGCTCCCGAGGTGCAGCTCTTTTAGTGATGCGGGGCAGCGGCCACTCCTGCTGCAGTACCTTTATTGTACCTCTTTTACCATGCTCAGCATTTCATTCCCTTTACACCTCTCACGCTTTCCGGACCCCTTTTTAGCCAGCAGCGCTGCCCCGACGGTCCCGCGGTGCAGCTCTTTTAGTGATGCGGAGCAGCGGCCACACCTGCTGCAGTACCTTTATTGTACCTCGTTTACCATGCTCAGCATTTCATTCCCTTTACACCTCTCACGCTTTCCCGTGCCGCTCCTTTTAACCAGCAGCGCTGCCCCGACGCTCCCGCGGTGCAGCTCTTTTAGTGACGCGGGGCAGCGGCCACACCTGCTGCTGTACCTTTATTGTACCTCGTTTACCATGCTCAGCATTTCATTCCCTTTACACCTCTCAGCCTTTCCAGTGCCGCTCTTTTTAACCACCAGCGCTGCCCCGACGGTCCCGCGGTGCAGCTCTTTTAGTGATGCGGGGCAGCGGCCACACCTGCTGCTGTACCTTTATTGTACCTCGTTTACCATGCTCAGCATTTTATTCCCTTTACACCTCTCACGCTTTCCGGACCCCTTTTTAACCAGCAGCGCTGCCCCGACCGTCCCGAGATGCAGCTCTTTTAGTGATGCGGGGCAGCGGCCACTCCTGCTGCAGTATCTTTATTGTACCTCTTTTACCATGCTCAGCATTTCATTCCCTTTACACCTCTCAGCCTTTCCCGTGCCGCTCTTTTTAACCAGCAGCGCTGCCCCGACGCTCCCGCGGTGCAGCTCTTTTAGTCACACGGGGCAGCGGCCACACCTGCTGCAGTACCTTTATTGTACCTCGTTTACCAGGCTCAGCATTTCATTCCCTTTACACCTCTCACGCTTTCCGGACCCCTTTTTAACCAGCAGAGCTGCCCCGACGGTCCCGCGGTGCAGCTCTTTTAGTGATGCGGGGCAGCGGCTACTCCTGCTGCAGTACCTTTACAATATTTCTTAGACCATTGTCAATATTTTATTGCGCTCACACTTCCCAGCCTTTCCCATGCTGCTCTGTTTAACCAGCAGCGCTGCCCCGACGCTCCCGCGGTGCAGCTCTTTTAGTGACACGGGGCAGCAGCCACTCCTGCTGCAGTACTTTTAAAGGATTTTCGACCATTTTATTTTATACCCTTCACAGATGCGACCTTTGCCGTGACACCTTTGAAGCAGCACCCCTGCCCCAGGTGCGCCGCGGTGCAGCTCATTTTATCCTGAGGAAGTGGCTACTCCTGCTGCGGTGTTGTTGTTATTTCTCAGACCTTTCTCTATATTTTATTTCCCTCACACCTCCAGTCCTTTTACGTGCCGCACGTTTACCGTCAGCACCACCCCAAAGGTGCCGCGGTGCAGCTGTTTTAGTGAACCCACGCAGCGGCCACAACTGCTGCTGTACCTTTATTGTACCTCGTTTACCATGCTCAGCATTTCATTCCCTTTACACCTCTCAGCCTTTCCCGTGCTGCTCTTTTTAACCAGCAGCGCTGCGCCGACGCTCCCGCGGTGCAGCTCTTTTAGTGATGCGGAGCAGCGGCCACTCCTGCTGCTGTACCTTTATTGTACCTCGTTTACCATGCTCAGCATTTTATTCCCTTTACACCTCTCACGCTTTCCGGACCCCTTTTTAACCAGCAGCGCTGCCCCGACCGTCCCGCGGTGCAGCTCTTTTAGTGATGCGGGGCAGCGGCCACTCCTGCTGCTGTACCTTTACAATATTTCTTAGACCACTGTCAATATTTTATTCCGCTCACAAGTCCCGGCCTTTCCGTGCTGCTCTTTTTAACCAGCAGCGCTGCCCCGACGCTCCCGCGGTGCAGCTCTTTTAGTCACACGGGGCAGCGGCCACACCTGCTGCAGTACCTTTATTGTACCTCGTTTACCATGCTCAGCATTTCATTCCCTTTACACCTCTCAGCCTTTCCCGTGCCGCTCTTTTTAACCAGCAGCGCTGCCCCGACGCTCCCGCGGTGCAGCTCTTTTAGTGACGCGGGGCAGCGGCCACACCTGCTGCAGTACCTTTATTGTACCTCGTTTACCATGCTCAGCATTTCATTCCCTTTACACCTCTCACGCTTTCCGGACCCCTTTTTAACCAGCAGCGCTGCCCCGACGCTCCCGAGGTGCAGCTCTTTTAGTGATGCGGGGCAGCGGCCACTCCTGCTGCAGTATCTTTATTGTACGTCTTTTACCATGCTCAGCATTTCATTCCCTTTACACCTCTCACGCTTTCCGGACCCCTTTTTAGCCAGCAGCGCTGCCCCGACGGTCCCGCGGTGCAGCTCTTTTAGTGATGCGGAGCAGCGGCCACACCTGCTGCTGTACCTTTATTGTACCTCGTTTACCATGCTCAGCATTTCATTCCCTTTACACCTCTCAGCCTTTCCCGTGCCGCTCTTTTTAACCAGCAGCGCTGCGCCGACGCTCCCGCGGTGCAGCTCTTTTAGTCACACGGGGCAGCGGCCACTCCTGCTGCTGTACCTTTATTGTACCTCGTTTACCATGCTCAGCATTTTATTCCCTTTACACCTCTCACGCTTTCCGGACCCCTTTTTAACCAGCAGCACTGCCCCGACGCTCCCGCGGTGCAGCTCTTTTAGTCACACGGGGCAGCGGCCACTCCTGCTGCTGTACCTTTATTGTACCTCGTTTACCATGCTCAGCATTTTATTCCCTTTACACCTCTCACGCTTTCCGGACCCCTTTTTAACCAGCAGCGCTGCCCCGACCGTCCCGCGGTGCAGCTCTTTTAGTGATGCGGGGCAGCGGCCACTCCTGCTGCTGTACCTTTTCAATATTTCTTAGACCGTTGTCAATATTTTATTGCGCTCACACTTCCCAGCCTTTCCCATGCTGCTCTGTTTAACCAGCAGCGCTGCCCCGACGCTCCCGCGGTGCAGCTCTTTTAGTCACACGGGGCAGCGGCCACACCTGCTGCAGTACCTTTATTGTACCTCGTTTACCATGCTCAGCATTTTATTCCCTTTACACCTCTCAAGCTTTCCGGACTCCTTTTTAACCAGCAGCGCTGCCCCGACGCTCCCGCGGTGCAGCTCTTTTAGTGATGCGGGGCAGCGGCCACTCCTGCTGCAGTATCTTTATTGTACCTCGTTTACAATGCTCAGCATTTTATTCCCTTTACACCTCTCAGCCTTTCCCGTGCCGCTCTTTTTAACCAGCAGCGCTGCCCCGACGCTCCCGAGGTGCAGCTCTTTTAGTCACACCGGGCAGCGGCCACTCCTGCTGCTGTACCTTTACAGTATTTCTTAAACCATTGTCAATATTTTATTGCGCTCACACTTCCCAGCCTTTCCCATGCTGCTCTGTTTAACCAGCAGCGCTGCCCCGACGCTCCCGCGGTGCAGCTCTTTTAGTGACGCGGAGCAGCGGCCACTCCTGCTGCTGTACCTTTATTGTACCTCGTTTACCATGCTCAGCATTTTATTCCCTTTACACCTCTCACGCTTTCCTGACCCCTTTTTAACCAGCAGCGCTGCCCCGACGCTCCCGCGGTGCAGCTCTTTTAGTCACACGGGGCAGCGGCCACTCCTGCTGCAGTATCTTTATTGTAGTTCTTTTACCATGCTCAGCATTTCATTCCCTTTACACCTCTCACGCTTTCCGGACCCCTTTTTAACCAGCAGCGCTGCCCCGACCGTCCCGCGGTGCAGCTCTTTTAGTGACGCGGGGCAGCGGCCACACCTGCTGCTGTACCTTTATTGTACCTCGTTTACCATGCTCAGCATTTCATTCCCTTTACACCTCTCACGCTTTCCGGACCCCTTTTTAACCAGCAGCACTGCCCCGACGCTCCCGCGGTGCAGCTCTTTTAGTGATGCGGGGCAGCGGCCACTCCTGCTGCAGTATCTTTATTGTAGTTCTTTTACCATGCTCAGCATTTCATTCCCTTTACACCTCTCACGCTTTCCGGACCCCTTTTTAACCAGCAGCGCTGCCCCGACCGTCCCGCGGTGCAGCTCTTTTAGTGACGCGGGGCAGCGGCCACACCTGCTGCTGTACCTTTATTGTACCTCGTTTACCATGCTCAGCATTTCATTCCCTTTACACCTCTCAGCCTTTCCCGTGCCGCTCTTTTTAACCAGCAGCGCTGCCCCGACGCTCCCGCGGTGCAGCTCTTTTAGTCACACGGGGCAGCGGCCACACCTGCTGCTGTACCTTTATTGTACCTCGTTTACCATGCTCAGCATTTTATTCCCTTTACACCTCTCACGCTTTCCCGTGCCGCTCTTTTTAACCAGCAGCGCTGCCCCGACGCTCCCGCGGTGCAGCTCTTTTAGTGATGCGGGGCAGCGGCCACACCTGCTGCACTACCTTTATTGTACCTCGTTTACCATGCTCAGCATTTCATTCCCTTTACACCTCTCACGCTTTCCCGTGCCGCTCTTTTTAACCAGCAGCGCTTCCCCGACCGTCCCGCGGTGCAGCTCTTTTAGTGATGCGGGGCAGCGGCCACTCCTGCTGCAGTACCTTTTCAATATTTCTTAGACCATTGTCAATATTTTATTCCGCTCACACTTCCCAGCCTTTCCGTGCTGCTCTTTTTAACCAGCAGCGCTGCCCCGACGCTCCCGCGGTGCAGCTCTTTTAGTGATGCGGGGCAGCGGCCACTCCTGCAGCAGTATCTTTATTGTACCTCGTTTACCATGCTCAGCATTTTATTCCCTTTACACCTCTCACGCTTTCCGGACCCCTTTTTAACCAGCAGCGCTGCCCCGACGCTCCCGCGGTGCAGCTCTTTTAGTGACACGGGGCAGCGGCCACACCTGCTGCAGTACCTTTATTGTACCTCGATTACCATGCTCAGCATTTTATTCCCTTTACACCTCTCAGCCTTTCCCGTGCCGCTCTTTTTAACCAGCAGCGCTGCCCCGACGGTCCCGCGGTGCAGCTCTTTTAGTGATGCGGGGCAGCGGCCACACCTGCTGCTGTACCTTTATTGTACCTCGTTTACCATGCTCAGCATTTTATTCCCTTTACACCTCTCACGCTTTCCGGACCCCTTTTTAACCAGCAGCGCTGCCCCGACGCTCCCGCGGTGCAGCTCTTTTAGTGATGCGGGGCAGCGGCCACACCTGCTGCTGTACCTTTATTGTACCTCGTTTACCATGCTCAGCATTTCATTCCCTTTACACCTCTCACGCTTTCCGGACCCCTTTTTAACCAGCAGCGCTGCCCCGACGGTCCCGCGGTGCAGCTCTTTTAGTGATGCGGGGCAGCGGCCACTCCTGCTGCAGTACCTTTACAATATTTCTTAGACCGTTGTCAATATTTTATTGCGCTCACACTTCCCAGCCTTTCCCATGCTGCTCTGTTTAACCAGCAGCGCTGCCCCGACGCTCCCGCGGTGCAGCTCTTTTAGTCACACGGGGCAGCGGCCACACCTGCTGCTGTACCTTTATTGTACCTCGTTTACCATGCTCAGCATTTTATTCCCTTTACACCTCTCAAGCTTTCCGGACTCCTTTTTAACCAGCAGCGCTGCCCCGACCGTCCCGCGGTGCAGCTCTTTTAGTGACGCGGGGCAGCGGCCACACCTGCTGCAGTACCTTTATTGTACCTCGTTTACAATGCTCAGCATTTTATTCCCTTTACACCTCTCACGCTTTCCCGTGCCGCTCTTTTTAACCAGCAGCGCTGCCCCGACGCTCCCGAGGTGCAGCTCTTTTAGTCACACGGGGCAGCGGCCACTCCTGCTGCTGTACCTTTACAGTATTTCTTAAACCATTGTCAATATTTTATTGCGCTCACACTTCCCAGCCTTTCCCATGCTGCTCTTTTTAACCAGCAGCGCTGCCCCGACGCTCCCGCGGTGCAGCTCTTTTAGTGACGCGGAGCAGCGGCCACTCCAGCTGCTGTACCTTTATTGTACCTCGTTTACCATGCTCAGCATTTTATTCCCTTTACACCTCTCACGCTTTCCGGACCCCTTTTTAACCAGCAGCGCTGCCCCGACGCTCCCGCGGTGCAGCTCTTTTAGTGATGCGGGGCAGCGGCCACTCCTGCTGCTGTACCTTTATTGTACCTCGTTTACCATGCTCACCATTTCATTCCCTTTACACCTCTCAGCCTTTCCCGTGCCGCTCTTTTTAACCAGCAGCGCTGCCCCGACCGTCCCGCGGTGCAGCTCTTTTAGTCACACGGGGCAGCGGCCACACCTGCTGCAGTACCTTTATTGTACCTCGTTTACCATGCTCAGCATTTCATTCCCTTTACACCTCTCACGCTTTCCGGACCCCTTTTTAACCAGCAGCGCTGCCCCGACGCTCCCGCGGTGCAGCTCTTTTAGTGATGCGGGGCAGCGGCCACACCTGCTGCAGTACCTTTATTGTACCTCTTTTACCATGCTCAGCATTTCATTCCCTTTACACCTCTCACACTTTCCCGTGCCGCTCTTTTTAACCAGCAGCGCTGCCCCGACGCTCCCGCGGTGCAGCTCTTTTAGTCACACGGGGCAGCGGCCACACCTGCTGCACTACCTTTATTGTACCTCGTTTACCATGCTCAGCATTTTATTCCCTTTACACCTCTCACGCTTTCCGGACCCCTTTTTAACCAGCAGCGCTGCCCCGACGCTCCCGCGGTGCAGCTCTTTTAGTGATGCGGGGCAGCGGCCACTCCTGCTGCAGTACCTTTACAATATTTCTTAGACCATTGTCAATACTTTATTGCGCTGACGTTTCCCAGCCTTTCCCGTGCTGCTCTGTTTAACCAGCAGCGCTGCCCCGACGCTCCCGCGGTGCAGCTCCCTTAGTGACACGGGGCAGGGGCCGAGAGCCCTCTAGGTGCGGCTCCTCTATAGCACTTTACCGTTTTCTATTTTATTTCATTGGCACCTCGCGCGTTGCGCCGGGCGCCTCATTCGGGGACATGCGCCGGCTCCCACAGCGCCCCGCCCGCCGCCGCTCCCCGGGGGCCTCCCCGCTGCTCTCGGGAGATCGCACACCGCACGCGGCCCAAGCCCCGTCTCGCCGACGGCACTCACCACCCGCCGCCCGCCGCCGCGTTCTCCCGCTCCCTACCGGCACGAAGCGGCGCTGCCGATGACGGAGCCGATGCGCGGCTGCCACGCCGCTCTCTCCGCGCCTCAGGGCCGGCGCCTTCGGCCGCACACGGCGGCGTCCCCGCATCCGGGCCAGCCCGCGGAGCTCCTGCCGCCGCCGCCGCCGCCCCCCGACTGAGGGGCCGCGACGCCGGCGCCCCCTTTTATACTCCGCACCCCCTTTTCCCGCCACTGCCGCGGTGGGCTCCCCCCGCCTCAAAATCGCCCAGAAGCGCCCGAGGCGGGAACGGCGCAGCCCCACCGGCGCCTCGGAGAAGCTCTTCTAGTGACAAGGAGCAGCGGCCACTCCTGCTGCAGTACCTTTATTGTACCTCGTTTACCATGCTCAGCATTTTATTCCCTTTACACCTCTCACGCTTTCCGGACCCCTTTTTAACCAGCAGCGCTGCCCCGACGCTCCCGCGGTGCAGCGCTTTTAGTGATGCGGGGCAGCGGCCACTCCTGCAGCAGTATCTTTATTGTACCTCTTTTACCATGCTCAGCATTTCATTCCCTTTACACCTCTCAGCCTTTCCCGTGCCGCTCTTTTTAACCAGCAGCGCTGCCCCGACGTTCCCGAGGTGCAGCTCTTGTAGTGATGCGGAGCAGCGGCCACACCTGCTGCAGTACCTTTATTGTACCTCGTTTACCATGCTCAGCATTTTATTCCCTTTACACCTCTCAGCCTTTCCCGTGCCGCTCTTTTTAACCAGCAGCGCTGCCCCGACGGTCCCGCGGTGCAGCTCTTTTAGTGATCCGGAGCAGCGGCCACACCTGCTGCTGTACCTTTATTGTACCTCGTTTACCATGCTCAGCATTTTATTCCCTTTACACCTCTCAGCCTTTCCCGTGCCGCTCTTTTTAACCAGCAGCGCTGCGCCGACGCTCCCGCGGTGCAGCTCCTTTAGTCACACGGGGCAGCGGCCACTCCTGCTGCAGTACCTTTACAATATTTCTTAGACCATTGTCAATACTTTATTGCGCTGACGTTTCCCAGCCTTTCCCGTGCTGCTCTGTTTAACCAGCAGCGCTGCCCCGACGCTCCCGCGGTACAGCTCCCTTAGTGACACGGGGCAGGGGCCGAGAGCCCTCTAGGTGCGGCTCCTCTATAGCACTTTACCGTTTTCTATTTTATTTCATTGGCACCTCGCGCGTTGCGCCGGGCGCCTCATTCGGGGACATGCGCCGGCTCCCACAGCGCCCCGCCCGCCGCCGCTCCCCGGGGGCCTCCCCGCTGCTCTCGGGAGATCGCACACCGCACGCGGCCCAAGCCCCGTCTCGCCGACGGCACTCACCACCCGCCGCCCGCCGCCGCGTTCTCCCGCTCCCTACCGGCACGAAGCGGCGCTGCCGATGACGGAGCCGATGCGCGGCTGCCACGCCGCTCTCCCCGCGCCTCAGGGCCGGCGCCTTCGGCCGCACAGGGCGGCGTCCCCGCATCCGGGCCAGCCCGCGGAGCTCCTGCCGCCGCCGCCGCCGCCCCCCGACTGAGGGGCCGCGACGCCGGCGCCCCCTTTTATACTCCGCACCCCCTTTTCCCGCCACCGCCGCGGTGGGCTCCCCCCGCCTCAAAACCGCCCAGAAGCGCCCGAGGCATGATATCCCCCGCGCCGGAATCCCTCCTGTCCTGGAAGAGGTAAGGTAAAGAAAAAAAATAGAACTCCGAGCTTGCCACAAATGTCCCAAAAAACGAAGCAGCTGTGAGGGGCTTCGAGCTGTGCCTGGTCCCTCAGGTAACGGCGCTTTCCATTGGCTGCCGGAGTGGCCAGGGCTCCTATTGGCTGCCGGACGCTGCGACGCTTCCGATTGGCTGCTGCTCGATCCGCAGCCCCCGGGCAGCTGCTGCTGGGGGGCTCGCCAGGCGGGCTGCCGCCGGAGCAGGACACACGGCAACGCCAGCAGGCGTCCAGCGGTGCTCGGTGTCTGTCGGCGTTTGCAGTTCAGACAGACATATTGAATCCAAATTGCCGGCGATTCCCACCACATGCTATTTCTCCTCTGTTTTCCTGGATGGATTTGACAGCGCTTTCTTTCCCCCCCACAGAGTTGGAAAGCAAAATGCTCAGCTGCCCCTTGGCCATCTCCGCTTCCTTCCACAGCTCCAGCCTTGTCCCTCTTTCTCTCCCCTTTACTTTGCACCAGGTTCTCCCTCCTCCTTTCCCAGGCAGGTCGCAGCAGAGACATTTCACCCACCGGCACCACCTGCTTCCTCTCACTCCGTCCCAGTTTGCCCACTTTGAACTACTGTAGCCGCCTGCCCGCGGAGCCGGACCCGCCGCGCGCCTGGGTAATGGTGGCGTGAATTATCGCAGGGATTATTGGGGTGGGCTGGGCCTGGTCAGGTGCCTGGTGCCAGCGAAACCGCTCTGTCCCTCTCCTCCTCACCCTGGGCAGGGAACAGAACACATCAGGAAAGACTTGAGGATCGGGAAAAGGGCCTAGACAGATCACTCACCGGTCACTGGAGCAAGAGACACGACTGGGGGGAATAAATTGAATTTCTTGTCAAACAAATCAGAGCAAGAGAATGAGAGGTAAAGCTGCAGGGGTTCAAGCCTAGGAACGAGGACTTTTTCCTCGGCAGCTCGCAGCTGCACGAGGGGGATAAAGGATCCCCCGGGGCCCCCGAGCAGCGGCTCTGCCCCTCCTCAATGGGGATGTGTCCAGACCCGCCGGTCCATCCCGGGCTTTGGGGGGCAAGAGTGGAGCAGGCGCTGAGCTGCTCCATGGAGCTTCCAGCCCCTGTTTGATCTGTCGGGGCGTGACACAATCACTGCTGGGCGTCCGTCGGCGCTCGGTGTCTGTCGGAGTTTGCAATCCCGACAGATAAATTGAGTCCAAACCGGCAGCGCCAGCTCATCTTTACTGTTCTTTTTCAATTTCTTAATGAATTAAGGGAAAACTCCCTTTAGTCGCCATTTCAAAGCCTTGAATCAAGGGGAAAACGGAGGTTCCCTCTCAATTTAGACCCGTAATTGATGCATAAGGAGGGTCTCCCCTAAATTTAAACCCAAATAAAAAGTGAATCAAGGAGGAGTTTTGCTCAATTTTGCCTCCTAAAATGAGGGGAAATGCAGCTCCCTCTTCAATTTCCCTCAAGAAACACCATTTTGGGGTCTTTTGGACACATTTTTCCTCTCTGAAGGTCCCTTCAAATGAGGGTCCCCCCTCGATGGAACTCTTATAATGGCACATAAAGAGGTTCTTCTCAAGGGAAGCCCTTTAAAACCAGGGACGGTGGTGTTTTGCCCTCAATTTTAACCTTAAGATGATGAAAATGGGGCGGTTTCCCTCAATTCAAATCCATCAAACAGCACCATAAAGGCTTTCTTCTTCCATTTAGATACAAAAATAATGGAAAACGGTGATTCCCTGCCAATTGAGATACAAAATCATGAAAATGTGTGTTCCTTCAATTGAGACCTTCCAAATCGTAGATGAAGTGGGATCCTCCTAAGTTCAAACACAGTTACAGAAACTGTTTTCTCCTCCATTTAAATCCTTTTTCTTCTCGTACTCCCCCCCGCACCCCCCCCAACTTTTTTTTGGGGGGGGGGGGGGGGGCGGGGCACTAGGAGCACTTCCTCCGCCTCACTGGTCGCACTTGGGGCTGCTGCACGTTGGAGAGTGGTGGGAAGTTTCCTCCCAGTTCCCTCCCAGTGTTCCCAGTATCTCTTCCAGTGCTCCCACTGGCAGAACACTGGGGGACACTGCATGGTCTGATGATGGGGGGGTGCATTGTCGAGGATCACAGAGGGGCCCGGGGGGTCCCGGGCGTCCTTGGGGGGGTTCCAGGTTCAGCAGTAGGATTTTTCTGACTATGAGTGAGCTGTGTGGCCTTTGGAGGTGTCCCTTCCTCTCCTGCTCACAACAGAGCAGCTCAGAGGTGATTTGGCTCCTGAGCGTTTCAATTTAGGCCCCCAAAGAGAGGAGGAGCTGCTGCCCACATTACACCTTACAGCTCTGCCAAGGGGCATCTAACCCCATGTGTGCTCAGGAGGTGGGGATGCAAACCCCAAATCCCATCTCCACCTCCCTCTGCAGTCCTTTAAGGGGTTCCTCTAGTCTGGAAAACCAGTCCCATAACTACAGTAAACCCAGAGTCTCCTGAGTGAGAAACCACGTACTTGTAATTCCTCTGCAATAGCCTCATCCCACCTCCAGCAGCCCCTGGGAAGCTGCAGGCAAGAACACCTAACCTGGTAAGCAACTCCATTTCTTGGCAGATTTCCAGGGCAATGCAAAAACATTTCAAAGTATTTTTTCAAAACATCTGCTTATTGTCCTTTAATGCAAAATAGTGATTCCATACCAGTCCTAAGAAGAACAGGCCCAGAGAAGACCTTGCTCTCTACAACTCCCTGACAGGAGGGTGTAGCCAGGTGAGGATTGGCTGCTTCTCCCAGGCAACCAGGAACAGGACAAGAGGAAACGGCCTCAAGCCGCACCAGGGTTGGACATCAAGAGGACTTTCTTCCTGGAAAGGGTGGTCAGGCCTTGGCAGGGGCTGCCCAGGGAGGTTTGGAGTCCCCGTTCCTGGAGGTGTCCGAGGAACACCTGGACATGGCACTCAGTGCTCTGGGCTGGGTGACAAGGTAGGGATTGGGCACACGTTGGACTCGATGACCTTAGAGGGCTTTTCCAACCTCAGTGGTTCTATGATTCTCATTATTCCAAATTCATTTGCAAAAGCTCTCACACCTCTAGTCACACCTTAGCAGGTGTGTAGGCCCAAGCTCATACATTTGAGAGATTTACTGCCTCCAGTGGGATCTACACCGCAATTTCAGGGAGAGGCAAGACTTCAGCCGTTACGAGAGAAAACTTTGCAAAAGCATTCCCTGGAGAGACATCCTGAAGGAAGGTGTCTCCCCCTCTTCTGACCATAGAGAGAGCTGAGTCTCCAGTGTTAATTCTAAAACTTTCAAGCTCCAAGTCTGACTCCCAGAAATTTTATTGGCCCCACTTCCCAGCACAATACTCAGACCTCACACGTCGAGGAAAAAAGCAGTGCAGATTAAATAATTAATGCTTCTGGGTACTGTTCTCCCTCTAAACTACACACAATCCCAAAGGAACAAAACCCTTAAAGAAGATGGATTGCTCTTGCTAGCAGGAGAAATCTGACAGGGACATACTTCATCATTCTGCCAAGGCTTTGTCAAACACCTCAGCTCCTGCACTTCAGGGAATAAGAAGTGGCTTATAAGAAGTGACTTTTATGTCAGTGAGCATGTTATTATGGATTAATCTCGCACTGGAAAACAGTCTTCATACTCTATTGCATCACCCAAAGAGTTTGGAGGCTGCTGCCTAGTGAGCTCCTGAGTTGTATCTTCCTTGTCAATCTTATCAGCCCCTTGTTTGATTGTAAAATCGTAAACAAAATGCAGCAAGCGTTGGCCCAACGGCTCAGGACTTGCATATCTCTTCCAAAGAGAGGGAGAAAAAAGAGTGTTTCTCCCAAGTCACAGAGTTTAAAAGTTCATGTTATCTACATAAATTTTTAAAAGAAAAAGAGGAACAGTAAAATATCAGTTACTGTGCCAGTGGTGCTCCACTCTATTTCTGTTCTCTTCTTCCACTTGTAGCATCTCTAGGAATACTTTAAAACCAGCCAACCAACCAAAACAACAACAAAAAGCCAACGTTGAATTGAAGCTGAACAAGAAGCAATGTGGCTGCTGGCTTGTGAGCACTCCACTGCCTGAGTTCCAGTAAGGGAGTTTATCCTCTCCACAGTTTTGAGCCAGATCCCAAAGTACTGAGCATCAGCTTTTAGCTTTTTAAAGAATTTAACTGTAAGAAAAGCTGCTGGGGAGGGCCATGCTCCAGGCACATCCATGGGATTTCACCTGTGCAGCTCCCTAAGCTGAACTTGTGTCTTTTCCTCTACCTTGCTGGGCTTGGCTCATGCATTTCTTGAGGGGAAGGCCCTGCACTGATCAAAGCATGTACTGACCTCAGATAAACAGCTTCTGTCAGTGTGGATCTATCCTAAATGGACCATTTCCCAAAGTAATTCAAGTGCCTGAATTTCACTTACTCAAAACTGCTTTTAAAGAAACCGGGTTTAACACACTCCGTTTCTAAGCAACTACTGGGCAGCGCTCCTTCACTCCCTGTCAGTGTTATTCTCTGACCCTTGGAGAAAGGCTTTAAAGCAACAAAGGGCTTGTTAAGCACCAATAATTTACTCAGTCAAGAATTCAAATCAATAGCAAGGGCAGAGCCTGACTTCAAAACCTATTTTAAACCAGAATTTAAAAGCAGTTGCATTGCCAATTGACAGGATTAGAAAGGTTTCCTTAGCAGTTGTGATTACAAAGTAATGAACTGTGCATGGAGCAGGTGGGGGGCAAGGGGGAAGACAGGAGAAACCTTCATTTGCACTGTGGGTTTTTAACCATCATGGTCACATCTCAAGGACCTGCAGAAACCAGTCTAATCTCAAAAAAGGAAAAACTTCCTGGATATTTTTCATTTCAGCAAGAGCCTAAGGAAGCCCTCAGCAGCAGGAGATTGGAATAACTGCAATCCCTTGAGCAAAGGGAGCAGGGTGTGCTCCTCAAAGCCAGACCTTCATCCATAGCACCCAGAAGGTAGCAAAACAAGGATACAACAAAGCCTTAAGTGGGGAATGGGTTATCAAGGGTTTTATAAGGAAAGAACGAGGTCTGAAAAACAGGACCTGGAGGGTGAGAGAGGAAAGAAATAGCGAGATAGCTGAGGCCTCTTGGGAAAAAAAAAAGGGGGGAAAGGTCGGGATTAAATTCTAACTCAGCTGGAGCTGATCTTAAATGTAATAAGGGGAAATGGCAGCAAGAGGAGATTTCTTTATAGCAGCAAAGTACTGGGATAAATTCACTATAGAAACTGAGAAATCTTTAGCAGCAGCAGCTCTCTGCAAAGAGGTCAGGCATCCATTCCTCATGGCAAAGCAGGGCACAGGGAATTGGGCCAGATAACCTCCCCAGACTGATCCCAGCCCTAATTTCAAAAAATTGCACAAAAATGTAATTGTGCATTAACACAGCAAAGTCTTCTTTCCAGCTTATCAGGCTTTGAGATGCCTTAGATTGAGATCCAGCTCCTACCACTGTGCTGTGCTCGGACTCTCCCCCCCTTTCCCCGACCCAATCTCCTGAGCAACCAACAGCTCGCAAGGAGCTGGCACCCCTGGAATTTCACACTCAGCATCTCTTCCAAGCTCAACAGGTGAACAAACAGGTACTCCAACACCTCCTTCTTTTGTACTTCGGGCAGCACAGACCCACTGGAAGAAACTGGAATCCAAGGGCAGATGTAAACATGGGACTCCCGCTTGCCACTGTCTCCACCCGTTCTCCAGCTCAGCCCTGGGCTGGGAAACAAAAGACAACAAACATTTAAAAAACATCCTTGAGGTGTCTTGAGGATGCCCAGGCCTAGAAGAAAGGCCTTCCCATCACCCTCTTGGCCTTTTCCCACTCTGAGGAACTGTGGAAATGCACATCCACACCCAAGCTGGACAGCCTGGGATCTTTTCTGCACACCAAACGCCACAGTCCCGAGCACCAGGAGCCTGAAGATGCCCTGGATTGCAATTCACAGCCTCAGTGAACCCTGCACAGGACAGCCAAGTCGTTTGTGTGCAGAAGAAATAAAAGTTGCTATTTTTAGTAGTTAAAATACTCGTGGGAGTTATTGGCTGCTTACACCCGTGGGCTTCATAGGGCCTCCCATACTTATGGATTTATCAGAAGAAGCAGTTTCAAGTTCCTTCTTTTTCGAGCCCAACTCCAAATGGGAAACTTCTCACGAGTGCTCCTGAGAGAGTCAAGTGGAACTTCAGGAGCTCAGGAAAGCGACTCCCTCCCCTGAGTCCTGTCTCACCTGCCCGAGCACCCGGTGCTTTTATACCACCTCTCTCCCTGCTTTCCACGTTCATTTAAATGTAAGAAACCTGCACGTTCTCGCTCCAGCACCAGCCGCGTCTTCCCTGCGCCCGCACACTGCCGCCCCTGCTCAGGCGCTGCTCCCCTCGGTTGCGCTGCCCCTTGCCACGGGGCCGAGGTGGGACAAACTCCAGGTTTTGTTTCCCAGGAAAGGCTCTGCAGGGAGGTCCCGCCGTGCCGCCCGCAAGCCCCGGCCCCGGCCCCAGCCCCAGCCCCGCAGCTCCTCCCCGGCTCCGCGCCCGCGCCGGGACCGCCTTCACCCCGCGCAGCCCCCGCCGCCCGCTCCCGCCCGGCTCTGCTCCGGGGCCGCCCCCCCTCGGGTCTTTTCCCGGCACACGCTGCGTCGCCGTTCTCCGCTCACTTTCCACCCCGCTGCAGCCACAGCAACAGCCGCCCTCCTCCATTGTCACCACAACCCTCGCCCACCGCTGCCGCAGCCGGGAACCGAACCCGGCGCTCCCAAGCCGCTCCCGGGCAGCGCCCGACGGTACCCACAGAGCAACAGCACCGGGCGGGTAAAGCCAGTGCGCATGCGCAGCGCTGCCCGGCTCCGCCCCGCCCTTCAACACCACATGACGTAACCAGGCACAGCACTGCTCCTGCGCTTCCCTTCCCACAACACCGCGCATGCTCAGCATTGTTTCCATTTCTCCCTTAATGACCACACAACGAAGAGCTTCCCCAGGAAAGCTGTTTTGGACAAATCTCATCAAACTGTGCTGGGGGAGAACAGACACCACAAAAACTGGGATTTGCTGGCACAGGGCCTTGGACATCACACATCCTTCCCTGTTCTTGGATAACAGAGTTATCACAGATCTCCTGAGTAGCTACACCAGTAAAAAAGTGACTTTTCCAGCCCAGATGCAGCTGCATAAGCGTTCGGAGTGGCAAAATGAAAGGAATGTAAAAATCCCACCATGGAGTGAGATGGTGCCGCCTCCTGCACCTGGGCCACCGTGGAACACTCCAGGCTGGGGGAACAGGGGCTGGAAAACTGGGAAAGGCCCTGGGGGTGCTGGGGACAGCAGCTGGACACGAGCTGGGTGTGCCCAGGTGGGCAAAGCCAAGGGCACCTGGGCTGTGCCACCTTGGGGTGACAGCAGGGCCGGGGCAGTGCCCGTCCCTGTGCTGGCACTGCTGGGGCACCTCCAGTGCTGGGGGCAGCTCTGGGACAAGAGGGACATGGAGGGGCTGGAGCCAGTCCAGGGAAGGGAACGGAGCTGGGAAGGGGCTGGAGAGTTCCTGAGGGAGCTGGGAAAGGGGCTCAGGCTGGAGCAAAGGAGGCTCAGGGGGGACCTTGTGGCTCTGCACAAGTCCCTGACAGGAGGGGGCAGCCGGGGGGGTCGGGCTCTGCTCCCAGGGAACAGGGACAGGAGGAGAGGGAACGGCCTCAGGCTGGGCCAGGGGAGGCTCAGGGTGGATATTGGGGAAATTCCTCCATGGAAAGGGCGCTCCGGCCTTGGCACAGCTGCCCAGGGAGGTTTGGAGTGCCCACCCCGGGAGTGCTCCAACACCTGTGGCTGTGGCATGGGCGGACGTGGTCAGCGGTGGCCGTGGTGGTGCTGGTTGCACTCAGTGATCTCCGAGGTCTTTTCCAACCTTGATTCCGCTCTCAAGTCAGCCCCACGGAGGAGCAGCACAAAAGGCACCCCCAGGCTGCGAGCGGAGGGTTCAGAACACGCTGCGGCAGCAGGAACGAAGCTCTGCAGGATGAAACTGAAAAGGGGAGAAATGCCGGGCTCTGTGAAAGGGAACAACTGAGAGAGCCACAAACAAGCCACCAAACTTCTCACAGGGGACACCACCAGCAGCACAGATGTGAAGGGACTTCTTTTTGCCCCAGAACTGTGAATCCACAGCCCAAGCCACGTGCACACACTGCAGATGTGTATTTTTACTGCCAGCAAGCACCTGGGAATAAAAAACCTCAGCCCCAAAGCTTGATGTCTAAACAGCAACACAGAAGTTCTAAACCAGCTGTCGAGAGAAACAAAACACAGCAAAAACAAAGCAGAAAGGGAGCAAAAAACTTGTCACGCTGGCCGTGTTTCCGAGGGTGACAGGTTCTGCTGTGCTGGGAATGCAGCACAAAACACAAAAATCCTACTGCAACTCCTGGATCCCACAGCAGGAAGGACATGGAGATTCCCCGTGGGAATCAGGGATGCAGGACTCGGCTGTGCTGCCATCACTCCCTCAGGAATAGCCAGGTTTAGCTCATTCTGTCTGCCCAGAGAGGGGGGATCTGCTCCTGGATCCCCTGGAATGTTCCAGGCCAGGCTGGACATTGGGGCTGGGAAGAGCCCAGGACAGTGGGAGGTGTCCCTGCCCGTGGCAGCGCTGGCACTGGATGAGCTTGAAGGTCCTTCCAAGCCCAAATGGTTCTGTGAGTCTTAGAGCCCTGAAATTCTCATGACAGAGGTGGAAGTGCAAGAGCTTAAGGTCCCTTCCCAAAAAAACCCCATTGCACGACTCTGCAGCTTCTGGAGCCCTGGGTCCATGGAAATGCAGTTTCAGAGGAGCTCCGAGGAAATGGGTGTTTTGGGGAGAGCAGAGTGGCTGGAAGAGAGGAACAGGAACAGTCTCCTCGAGCAAGCCCTTGTGTCTCAGGGAGCGGGATCGGCTCGCTCCTAACGCACCTGGTGACTCCCAGAGCGGGGGATGGAAATGCAGCCCAGGTCCGAAAGAAACCCTGCCCAGGAAGGCGGGCTGGGATTGTGAGCTGGCTGCGGGAGCTCGCTGTTAAAGGCGATCTTTTGGGTGTTTGGGTGCGCCTTTGTCTCTGTGCGAAGCACCCGGCCGTAGCGCCCTTTGTGCTGCTGTCTCCTGATTTCCTTAAACTTTTCTTAAACGGTCCCTTTTCTTCAACTTTCCTTCAAATTCTAGAGTGAAGCTCGTTTTGGCAGCTGCGCGTGCGCGGATCCTTCCGCGTGCGCAGATGGCCGGGGCGCGCGGATCAGTGCGCATGCGTGGGCGGGGACGCATCACCGGTGATGCCTCCGCGGGCAGGACCGCATCACAAATAGTCCCTTTTGGCGTATCACTCCGCGTGGGGGCGCATCACCGCTGATCCCTCCGCGGGCAGGACCGCATCACAAATAGTCCCTCCTGGCGGATCACTCCGCCTGCGCATGCGCATAACTGCTGATCCCTCCGCGGGCAGGGCCGCATCACCGCTGATCCCTCTGTTCTGAACGGGATTGTGATGTTGGCTTTTTGCATGTTCCATCAGTGTTTCACAATTTGGTGGCCCATACGGGGATAAAGGCTCAGCTCTGGGATCTCCCGGGGAACCCAGAGCAGGGGGGTGCCCCCGCCCACTTTTGGCGGCCTCGCTTTGTGTTTCTCGGCGGGGTCAGGGGGGTTTGCAGTCAAACACCCGGAGGGCAAGAGAGGAGACAAAGCAACAAGAAAGGAAAGAAAAGGCTCCCTGAGGTACCACGGTAATTAAACACATAAAATCTTGTGCACCAAGACTCCGAGAAAAGTGAGTATTTTTTCTTTCCTCTTTTTGGGGGGATAAGGGGGATGAAAGTGTGTGCATGAGACGCGGGCTGGTTACCCCAGAGCTGCGAAGCGAGTGTGGAGCCTCTGAGGCTGCGGCTCTGCTCTGCCGCCAGGGAAGCAGTCAGTAAAGAGGTGAAGCCAAAGATAAAAGGAGTGAGAGAAGCCCCGGGTTAACTGGGAAGGGATTGGAGTCCTTGAAGGAGGGGAGTCAAGAATTTCCTAGTATTGGATCCAAGAAATTTAGGGTTTAAGACTGCTGGATTGAGGGTTCAAAAATCCTGCTAAATGGAGGGTTAGTTCCGAGACATTTGGGTTTTGAGACTGCTGGATTGAGAGTTTAAAAGATTTCAAGAAATCCAGGCTTAATTCTGCCAAATTGAGGACAAATCCGAGACATTTGGGGCTTGAGGCTGCTGGATTGAAAGTTTAAAAAAAAAAAAAAAAAAAAAAAAAATTCAAGAAATCCAGGCTTAATTCTGTCAAATTGAGGATTACTTCAAGAAACCTGGAATTTTGGGCCCAGGGGTGAGCATCGGCTAACAATTTGAAATTAAAAGGGACCTAAGCCTTGTGTGGTTGTGACTGATAACGCTTGAGAAAGAGAAGTTGGAACAATAAAAAGGAGCGATGAGAATGAATGAGAATGTATGTGATAGAAATGCTAAAGCTTGAAATATAACTTTTCTGGAAGGAGGCATATTTTATTAAGAGGAGGGAACTGTTGTAGTCTAGGAGAAGAAACGGGAAAGAGGTGGTGAAGTTTGAAGAGTTGTTTTGTTGGTTTTTATTAAAAAGGTGGGAAACAAAGGCCTGGGAAAGATAGATAAGATTCTGAGAAAATGGGACATAAAACTAGTAAGCAAGAGTCAGGGAATAAAAAAAGGGAATAGAGGCGTGCCAGTGGAAATACCCCAGGAAAGCCCTTGGGGAGTTATGCTGGCTAACTGGAATACAAACCCAAGTACAAAGGAAACGAGCAAAGTCAAAATGATCCAGTTTTGTATGTTTGGTTGGGCCGAGAAGGAAATAAGATCCGACCATGTCTTCTGGCCCAGACATGGCTCTTGAAGTCTGGATCTGTCAGGCTTTACAAGTATTGGTAAATTCAAAAGAACTCGTTAACACAGAAGAAAGCAAGTACGCTTCATGCTGGGTGGGAAACAGAGTCTAAGGGGATAAGAATTTTAAAGTTGTCCGAGACCCAAGGAAAGGAGCAAAGGGAAAGCAAGAAAGAGAAGGGCTGGGAGCCCCTGGAAGCATCGCCCCCTCCACTCCCGCCTGTCTCGCCCCAAGCCCAGGCTCCTGTGGCGCCGCTCGCAGCTGCAGCGCCGCTCCCGGAGCCCGAGGTCGCGCCTGTGCCGGCTCTCAGGCACCGCCCGCGGCTCCACCGCTTGTCCCAGCGGCGGCGGCTCCGCCGGTAGCCCCGCTGTTCCCGCCGCCCCCTCCAGCCCCTGCGGCTCCAGCGGTAGCCCAGCCCGCCGCTTTCGGTGCCCCTGTGCCCGTCCCTAGCCCGGCTCTCCGCTCCACACCAGCCCAGCCCGCCGCTTTTGGGGCCCACCCCGGCCCCGCCCCGGCCCCAGCCCCGCTCCCGATGTCCGCGGCCGTTCCAGCAGCCCCTGCCCCCGCTGCGTTCTCTGCCGCGGCTCCATTGAACCCGGCTTCGGCCCCGCGGGCCGCGCTGGGCTCACCGGCAGCTCGGCCTCCTGGCGCCGTGGCTGCTGCCGACCCGTGCAGAGGCTCCACGCCAGCCTCTGGTACCGGCCCCAAGAGCTGCTCTGCCCTTGGCGGTGCCGGCAGCAGCCTCCGCCTTTGCTCCCCCGCTCCTGCAGGAATCGGCCTCCGAGAGGATCCCCACCTTCTACCCCCCCTCCCTCCCTCGCCTGCACCGTTCCCCTGGCAACGACCGCTTCTGCTGCTCCTCTGAAAGGAGAAGCAAAACGCCAAAGTTCCATCTCGAGGAACGAGCCCTTGCAGAAGGAAATAATATCTGGAGACGGTTCTTCCAGATGTGTCCAAGGAAAAAGAATGTCAGGGTAGGCTTTAGTTGATGGGGGGACTATGCACACTGGAAGATTTAGCACACAAGAAGGGAAATACATCTACTGATTCAAGGTACGCTTTTGGAGGGGTGCATGCCTTGGGAAAATCTGGGACACCCCACCTCTGCTTCTTTAAGTGTCTCCATGTGGGACATCAATTAAATGTGGACAAATTTTAGAATGCAGCTTCCAAGTCAAGTTACCTGCTAGGAAATGACTCCAGCTCTCTGGCACCTTGGGCTGTTTTAAACACAGCCTGGCCCTTCATGGCTGAGGCTCTGAGTTATTGCACAGGCATTCAGGGCTGACAGTTCCCTGCAGGGAGAGCTCAGCACATGTCCACAGAGGCAATCCCAGCATCTGCAAGAAAGAAAGAAGCAGCAAAAGGTTATTGCTTCTCTTTCAAAAGTTATTTCAAGTACTCAAACCCAAACCAACCTTTGCTCTCGATTTTGGCTCCTTTGCAGACTGCCTCTGCCGTGGGGTTTTCTCCAGGAGAAGCAAAGGAATTGCTCATGGAACAGTGCAGATTAAGTTATCCCAAAGGGAAGTAAAGAAAAATATCTCATTTTTCCATCAAAATGCTCATGCTCTTTCCTACAGATTATTTCAAGTTTTTCCCACAAGCTTTGCCCTACCCATCATCCCATTTTTACCCCAAAAAGTAATTTTCTCTATCCTCAAGAATGTCTCAGTGTCTATCCCCAAAATTTTCACTGTGCCTCTGCAAGTGACTACCTCAGTTTACCTCATGCTGTTCATTCTCTTCCCTGGGGATTGCTCCAGATTTTCCCTCCAAGCTGTCCCTGTCTGTCCACTTCTGCTTTCTTCTTTTTTACAAGAAAGTATTCATTCACTACTCTGGATATTAGCTCCAGTTTTACCCCCCAAAATTTCCCTAACATTCACTAGTCATTGCCTGATTTTTACCTCAGTATGTTCATTCTCTCCCCCTACAGATAACCTCAGATTTTACCCCCAGTATTTTCCCTACCTGCCCACTAACTATTTACTCTTTTTGACCTATAAATACTCTCTTTCTACCCTGGAGATTTCATCAAGTTTTACCCTGAAATATTTCACTATCTTTCCAGTACTGTCTCACTTTACCTCATGATGTACGCTCTCCCTGCCACACTTCACCCCAGATTTCACCTCCAAAATTATTGCTGCTTGTCCACTACTTATTACCTGATTTTCACTTCAGTAGGTCCATTCTCTGCCCAACAGGTCATTTTAATTTCTACCTCCCAAAACTTTTCCAACCTCTCACCTAGTGATTGCCTCAGTTTACCTCAAAAATGCTGTCTCCCCTAGAGATTACCTCAGACTTGACCCCCACATTTTTTCCCTGTCTGCAAGTTACTACCTCCGTTTAACTTCAGTATGTTCGTTCTCTGCACTACAGACTCAAGTTTACTCTCAAAATCTCCCTGCCTCTCCAACACTGATTACTTCCTTTTTACCTCAAAAGATTGATTTATTTTCTACCATGGAGGTTACATCAAGTTTCACCCCCAGAATTTACTAATACTTCCACAACTGATTCACTCAGTTTTACCTCAAAAAGTGTTCATTCCCTCACCTAGAGATGACCTTGTATTTAACCCCCAAAGGTTTCCCTACCTGTGCACAACTGATTGCTATAGTTTACTTCAAAATCTTCATGCTCTCCACTACAGGTCACCTTGAGTTTAGTTCAAAAGTTTTCCCTACCTGTCCATTACTGATTATCTCAATTTTTACCTAAAATAAGTCATTCTCTTCCTACAGACACCAGATAGCAAATCATACAAAGATCTAAAACTCTGCACAAGAAACAGCAGAAAGTTTTCCATGAATAACACAAGTTCCATTTTTCCCTCCTCTGCCTAGGACTGCTACCAGGAGACAGGAGAGTTGTTATCAACACTCAAACCTCCCAAGCGTTGTTATTTCTCAGAGAGCTGCGCTGGCACTGAGCTACTCCCATGCGCCTGCAGGGCTCTGGGGAGGAGCAAGACAACATCCCACTCCTGCCTGGAGAAATTTCACCCCTGTAAAAAGTCATTTCCCTTCTCTCTCTCTGAGCCACGGCCAAAGCAGCTGTGTAGAAATACATGAACTATTCATGGAAGGGATTATTCAGTTGTGGGAAAAACACTAAAGAAAGACTATCACCCCAAATTTCAGGGTGAAAACACACTGCTTGTTAACAGGAGCACACAAACTCATTTAAACCAGAGAGGAAACTGCACATCAGGAAAAGAGCTGAAAGATATGCTCTGCCTTGATTGATAATTCCAAAGGAAATGCCCCACGGATCATAGGCAATTACCTATAATTTTACCTCCATAATCACTGGATTTCTGACTTGGGTTGCTGTGGAAGTGTTTCACAGATGCCTTGAGGGGTCAGGGGCTTGGTTGGATTCTTTGTGGTTAGTCCTGACAGGCCCAGGCCAAACCCACCCACCTGCATCGCTGCTCCACCCCAAATTTGCATGAAATACTGAGAACAGTTTATAAATACTCCCCTTCCCTGTCCTTCCTTACACAACCATGGAGCAAATGTACTCTATCCCTTGTTCCCAAGAGCACCTCTCCAGCCCAAATCCCAGTTTTCACAAACACAAACCAAACAGACCTAAGACAATTATTCCATCAGTGCCTGCAATTCTGAGCTCCCTGTTCCCTGCCACTCACACAGCAATCTCACCTCAGCCCAGAGACTCCCTGTCCCCAAAGGGAAACAGAACCTGACGGGGCACAGCTCTGGCACCGCATTTCCCCTTGTTCCTGGAAAGCCCAAGTAAATCCAGTCCCTCAGACCTTGCATCCCTGAACACCAGGAGAGCTGGAGTTTTACCCAGATCCCAGTGCCCTGCACGGCTGCGCTGACACGAGCACAGGCCGATCGCTCCGCCCAGCACCATCCCTCATTTTCCTCCCATTGCTCCCCAAGTGTCCCCAAACCACCCCAGCGTGTCTGTGCCGGGGCCAGGGCCTGCCCCAAGCCCGACCAGAGGCTGTCACCCAGCCCTGCACCAGCTGCTGCCCCTGGGAGAGCTGGGAATGCACTGAGAGCTCGGCTCCCCAGTCCTCAGACACACAAATAATGCCCAACCTGCCCCTCTGGGCACAGCCAAACACCACAACTCCATCATCCCCAAGCAACTCTGGCAGTTGCCTCTTCACCTCTGCCCTTTTCCAAAGGACACAGGTAGGACTGGGGTGTCAGAAATGGCATTCCCTAGGCAGTTCATCCAAGCACAGAGGAGAAGAGGAACCCTGTGTCCCTCTGACTGACCCCACAGCATGGGCAGGACCAGCTGGGTTTTTTGTATTCTAAATTTTAAAATGAACTGAAGAACCTGAAAGGCAAGAAACAACACATGCATAAGGTTAGAGCCAGTCAACACACACACAGACAGACACACCCTCAGACACCCCTTCCTCAGCTTACACGCTGACTGCGGCCCTTACTAGAAACAGTCCCCCCTAAAGAAGATGCTTTAACATCTTCTTCCATCTGCTGCTCCTTGATGTGGAACAGTAGATCCTGGGAAAATTGGTAGCATCAGTGACCATAGGGATCAAAATCTGCCTCGGGGACCTGCAAGACAGCATGAGGCAGTCTGCAAGTAGCTGACAGATAGGAGTTATCCCCACACCAGGCCCATAAGCTTTCTACCCAAAAGCCCATAGACAAGAGATGAGAGTTTAAAACTGTTCAAACTAGCCATGACTGAATGTGCCAGGGCAGGGCAGCTCCAAGCATAAGCAGCACATGGACACACAGTGCATCAAATATAAGCAGAGATGACACGAAGACTTGAGATAACGCTTCAGAAGATAAATTCTTGAGACCAGGATGCTTTGAGGCAACGGAAGCTACAAAACTACTGCAGTGAGGAAGGTCTAGTACACTTCATATAGAAGTCCAAGGGAATGGCACATGAAAAAAAGATACTACCAAAACTGAGAAGGAAGATGGATAGGAACACCTTGTGTACTTCTTCTGGTCTCAAAAAGCAAAACCATAAAGATGCCAGAATAAGCCCGATCCAGGAAAGTATGCAAGTGCTCCTGCTGCCAATATGGCCCATAACGATGCCTGTAAAGCATTGAGACATCACAAAGCCCTATGACACTGAAGACAACGGACACAGACCACATAACATAGACATCAACTGAAACTGCCCAGCAATTTTACTTGATGGACCAAGATTCCTAGCGCAAGATGAGTCAGAGGCCAATGACGCCGAAGGAAAGAAGGCTCTATGGCAGTAGTACGGGACAGTGAAATGTAAACTCCTTATGAGAAGTTAGTGCCAAAGCTGGTAAGAGGATGCTCAAGAAGCGCAGTAGGCCTAGAGAAGGAGGCAACGACTGCCAGCTGATACAAAGGGATCCCTAGAGAATGATTCTGCCGCCAAAGGCTGAAGTGACGTCACAAAACATGACCGACCAACAAATGGCCAAGATGCAAGGTGCCTGCGTGCTATGTTCAAAAGTGCTCCAAAGCGTGGCTACACTGAAGAGTAGGCAAACTTTAGACCGTGGCAATCATGCCAGACCTGAAGGCAGGCTCCTCAGGTGAAAAGATGGACAATGACATCGAGACTCAAAATCCAATGATGCGAAGCTCACAAGAACATGGAGATGGGTTGGAACTGCCCGGCCCGGCAAAGGCTCGAGTGATGCTGAAGAGAAACCCTCTCTCCCTTAACTCCAAGGGGCCCGGCCTACTACAGCCCTCTCCTCTAAGCTAACTTCAAATGGCCTCCTGTGATTCCAAAGGTTTTTGCCTTCTCCCAACCAACAGTCCCCACACTTAGCTCTCCAAAGACCAGCAGACAAAATCCATCCTCGACAGAAAAGAATGCTTCAGCACCGTGGATGTCAATACATGGCCCACAGCCCACTTGGGCAGCTACAAAAGATAGAGAATAATGACAAAATTCAGACTGTGATGACACATCCCAGAAGTGACCCCTTGCACAATGCCCCTCTCCCTCATAACTGCCGAGGCTCATCGCTCACCGGCCATTTCCAAACTTAGGCTCTGCACCTACTTGTAGTACCTAAGACAACAAAACAGAAACTGCGACTGTTGCCCTCCAGAAGAATAAATGCACGGGCTCCCTCTGCACCACTGGCCCAGGCTCACCTCAAATCTCCATCCGACTCCAGAGGTGGCCCGGACGATACCTGCAAAGCGAAAAGGGACACGCTTCGCATGCTGCCACATACCTCTCACCTATCAGTCGCCCCACCTAAATGCCAACTCACCTGCTCGCCTCTGTCCCTTGGCATGCCCAGGGCAGCAGCAGCACCTGCAGAGAAGCAAAGCAAAAAAACATGCTGAGAGACTGAAACCACAGCCTCCCTGCTCCAACTGAAGTACACCACACCTATAGCTTAAGCTTGCACCCACCTGGCCTCCAGCATCCCAGGGCCGGGACCACCTAAAATGCATAAACAAAAACAGACGCTTAGAGCTGCACCAGAAACTGATACCCAAGCAGTAACAACTCATTCTGGCCACCAGTCACCGCTCACCTCGCTCCATCGACCTTGACCACTGATCTTCAGCATTACTTCCTACAAATAAAGATGAAGAACAAAGCTGTAACACAGGCACCATTTACACTTGCCCTGCAAAGACAAACGGTGACTGACCTTCCTGTGGGAACCACCTCACCTGGTATGGGGCACTCTGCCACAGATTCAATCCATCTGCATCTGAAAGAAAGTTATGACAAAAGTCAAAGTGCTGCATCAGAACTTAGCAGCTCCAGACATCTTGTGTCAATCTAGAAATACCATCTTGAGTCCAACTAATCCCTACATTACAAGTGTCAAGTCCCTAGGACTTATCCTATTACACCTACACCCAGACTATGTAGCAGGGCAAAGCAGCCCCGGGCCAAACACACAGACACCTGTGACACAGGAGATGACAAACAAGGGGATGCAACAAGGAGAGGAAACTCTCAGCAAGAAGAATTACCAATGACATGACCTAGATGAGGCCGATGAGGCTCAAAGAGCTCTGGCAGAAAAAGACCCTAACAGAAGGACTTATGCCAAGAACCGCAAAGATGGACGCCCGAGAATCGTACGGTTGGAATCCTCTACCTATCCTCGCATTCTCCCAAGTCCTAATCTGTTATAAGGGATTGTTGCAGTGCACAGCTGTCAATACAGCTCAGAACAAGACTGTAAAAGGTGTCTGACTCAATTGTGCTAAAGAGAGATGCGATTCCGATGCATGTCCGAGCTTGCAAGTCAAAGGTTCAAGGGTACCAGCGTCGGGCCAAGGAACGCAAAGGAGCTGCTGAGGATGATGCCCAGCATTTCCGATAAGCCCCTCAAAGGGGTAAGGCAAAAGACATGTGACACAAGATGCCCACAATAGAGACACAGAACACACAATAGACAAGTGACACAACACACACCGGGACTGCTCTGCCCTGCACACCTCAGCATTGTGATCAAAAGCGAGACTTGCCCTTTACGTGGCCTAAGGGCCCCTCTCGTGGACATCCCCATCTCCAAAGCTAATTCAAAAATCCCTCCCACCAAGTCCTGACCCAGCACCCCACTCTCATCCCCCTCCCTGAGGTGTAGCCCTCGACTTAGCTCTCAGATATCCAGGGATGCAAATCCTCATCAGGTGCAAAAGAAGGCCGCCTCATCATCTGGGAAGTTCCTGCCCTCAGAGGGCTCTTCTCTCTTAGTCTACTGCAATAAAGAAAACCAAACATCAGTGCCTGAACTCAGCAGCACATCAGCCAAAACCCAACAATTCCACTACTCACCGGCTCCTGAGAACGCCCCGGTCCTCGGCTCACACGCTGGGGCCGCACTCCGACGCCGCCGTCGCAGGGTATCCCTGGGTTAAGGGGGGACAAGGTGATGTGGCATTGCTGAAACTTGAGGGGACCCTCGCTCCTCCCTCCCTCCCCGACTCGCCACAACTCCTCAGCCATTGCCAAAAGCTGCCCAGATGGCACCTTCAAACAGAAAAGGTACAGGCTTCATTGCAGAGCCCTGTAATACTTCTGGAAGGCTCACAGGGGCAGCTCAAGGGTGATAAACTGGCTCCATCAGCTGGTCCATGAGGGGGTTCAGCCCCTGCAGGCATAATACAAGTGGGCCACCTAAAACACACAAATGGATGCTTAGACAATGCATGCTTTGAGCTGCCCCAGAATTTCGCACCCAAGCAATACCTGGTCACTGGTACTGGTCACTGCTTACCTCACTCACTTGACCTTGATTGCTGATATCCAGGTTTACTTCCTAAAAATAAAGAACAGCCCTGCAACATAACCAAAATGAAACACCACCCCTGAAAAGCTGAATGATGACCAACCTTCCCAGGGGAGAAGGGGCAAAACAAAATGGAAAGGCACATGCCCATGTAGCGTCCAAAAGTGTTGCATTGCCAAGGTAGGTTCCACCTGAAAGTGCTCGACTGTGACCTCTTTCTGCAAGGGTGTCTGTCATGTTGGAGTAGCGATTTGAATGCTGCAGACCACCTGTAAAACACAAAAAAAAAAAAAATCAAAGGCTTATAGTTTCATCACTAATACAACAACTCCAGTAGCAGCCAGTTCTGTGCTTGAATCAATACTCATCCAGCTCATGGTCCCCCCGGTGCCAATACCCTGCTGTGCCAAGTGCCTCGCATCTTCAAAATGAAAATCCAAACAGTGAGGTAAACATAGAGCCCAAAGTCAGGCCGTAGCTTGGACTTCAGGCACTGACCCACCTCGTTGCTGTGCTCCTCTGTTCACATCAGGTTTACATGCTCTCCCTCTGCAAAAGAATTATTTGTCAAAGTTACCCAGCTTAGCCTTTCCCAAGTTCTCATTCCTCAAAGCAAACTGCCTAGGATCCCACAGCAGTGGGCCTTAGGACAAACTACTATGAAACTGCAAGACACCACTGCACCACTCCCACGTCTCCACTGAACACCACACAGACTGGCCACAGTCACTCCATCCGAGGCGTGGCTCAGGTGGCTGAGCAAAGCAAAAGGCTCCCTGTAAAGTCTCCTTTCTTCTCCACCTATCCCCCCACCAGGACTACTCTACAGGGCAGAGCAATTCCAGGCTAGACACAAACTCAAACAACACATTATACTACAAGCAGCGTGATATGAAGATGATAAAAAAACCTCTCGGCAAGAAGAACGATGGCAAGGACAGAGATGACGCCAAAAGAAACAACCAATAGTATGGCATTGGTGGATGAAGGGGGCTCTAAGGAGCAGAAGAAAAGACTGGAACAGTGACCTGTTCTAAGAACTGTCAGTCACAATGATCAAGATGGCTGTGAGAGACAAGGCCACATTTAGAATGCTCCCATATCCTGACAATCTTACAAGCCCCAGGACATTACAGCTCACGGCTGGAAAGGATGGATGGCAGTACAGCCGGGAACAAGGCCTCCAAAGAGATCCGACTCAATGCTTTCAAGATGTGATTCCAAGATGTGGCCAAGCCCACTGGTAAAAGAACAAGTGATATTGGCATCCTACCAAGAAGTACGAAAGTTCAAGAAGCTAGAGATGATGGCCAATGCTTATGACAAGCCCCTTAAGGATAAAAGGCAGAGAGATCTGATCCAAGGGAAGCCAAAGACACAGAACACACACCGGACAAGACAACACACACTGGAACTGCTCTGCGCTGCACACCCTACAGTTGCAGTCAAAAGTAGGGCTACTCCCTTTAGCTTACCTAAGAAGGCCCTTGGAGAGCATCCCTTTCCCCTACACTACTTTTTAAATCTCTCCCAGCAATTTCCAACCCACTATCCTGCTATCATCCCTTCTCCGGGCCCCAGCCCCCAACTTAGCTTTCAGATGACCGGTGATGTGAATCCACACTGGATGCAAAGGAGTCCACCTCAGCCATCTCCAAAGGCACTGGGATCACCAGGTTGGCCTCTTAGTCAGCTGTGACAAAGAAAACCAAAATCAATGCACCAGTGTAGTGGCATACAAGCCAAATCCCAACAAGTCAGCTGCTAACTGGGACCCTGCTCCCGCTCCCACTCATACTTGCAGTCTTTAACTTACCTATCAGAAGCCTCCATCTCCAATGTCATCTCTGACCCAGGGTAGCTCCCTCTTGCAGCACAATGAATCTGCTGAACAAATTTGAAGTGTCATACTTGACACAATCTGGAATTTCAGCAAGTTACAATGCTTCTAAGAAAAACAAGGGGGAAAAAAAATTACAAAAAGTACCAAGCACCTTATCAACCCTGAACACTCAATCCAAAAATCATGAACTACGGACTCAATGCTATCTTCTTCACAGTGTCTTCAAAGCCTCTATTGCTTTAGATGCCAAAAATACCTGCTGAAAGAAAGCTGAAAAAACCTGAAAGACCCCCCCCCCCTTCATGGAAATAAGAAGACACCCTCACCCCCACTAACCCCACAACAGGAATGGGCCTCTTTTACCCAGGGCTGGGGTTAATATACCCCTGGCCGGGCCCGCCTCTCTTTCCCACCATGCCCGGGGAAAAGGGAGGAGGCAATTTTACCATAAGGGATAAAAGCACTGGGAGGAGCTGCAGCTGTTTGGCTGCTCTGCCTTAAATTCCAGGTGAGTGAAGGGCTCTGTAGATGCCTTCTGTTTTACTACAGCTGCATCCACTGAAAGGGTAAAAACACTCCTTGTTTTGGCAGCGTAGACAGATGAGTTGCATTCTTCCTTGTTAAGTTCTGTAATTGTTCATTAGTGACTATTGAGTCACAGGAATATGGAGGGTGGAGAAGAATAGTAGTAATATACATGGTGTAACTCCTGTTGGGGTCTCTAATTAGGGCTGTATTCATTATAAATAAAACTGAAAAAATAATGGGCTCTCTGGCAGCAGGAAGGTTTTGTGAGTGCTGGGCTCGCTCCCTTGTGAGAGATTGGGTACCACTACCCAGCTAGAAGTGCCCTGAGGTACAGATTTAAATTCTTAAAATGCTGAAAAAGGGGGAGCTTCTTTCAATTGAGCCCCTTCAAATGAGAGACTAGGGAGTGTTTGTCTCTACTTAAATAGATGCCATAGCAATAAATGGGTTCTCTCCTCTGAATCCCCGAAAATACTGGAAAAAGAGGGGTTTTCCTTACTTCAGGTCTCTCCGGTGATGGAAAAAGGGGGATTTCTCCCTCAATTCAAACCCTTATAAAGGAGGGACAACCGGGTTTTTCCCTCAATTTAAACCTTGGGATGATGAAAATGGGGGAGTTATGCTTAATTCAAACCAATAAAACAGCATTGTCAAGGTTTTCCCCTTCTATTTAAACTGGAGAATAATGGAAAATGGGGATTCCCTGTCAAGTGATACCCCTAAGAGAATGGAAAAGGCAGGGTTTCCTTCAACTGATACCCTTAAAATTGCAGAGGAAGGGGATTCCCCCTCAATTTAAACACAGACAATTATGGAAAAGGACGTTTTTTCCCTCTGTTTAAATCCCTTTTCTCCTCATAACCCCCCTTTTTTTCTGGGGGCACTGGGGAAGAGCTGCCAAGATGAAAGGGGAAAGTGGAATGTTTCCCTGGGACCCCACATGCTGCCCTGCCTGCTCAGGTGCTGCCCCTTGGCACGAGGGGTTTTCCCTGGGCATTTTCTGGGAGCAGTGCTCTGTGCCCAGGTGCCTCCGGCTGCTCCCCAGCTCCTGCCGGATGCTCTGACCATTGTCCCTGGAGGGACACTCGGGATGCCCCCATTGCCCCTCTGGACCAGCAGCTCCCTGCACAGCTGTGCCCGGGGAACCCTCGGAGAACGGCCTCTGGCAGGAGCCACCCCCTCCTCATCCTGGCCGCTCACACCTGGGGCTGCTGCGCCTTGGAGCAGGGGCTGAGGAGGAGAAAGGTCCTGCTGGTCCTTCCCTGCCCTGCACAGCCCTTGGTGTGCCCCTGAAACACCGGGGTGCCGGGCTTTCCTTGCTGTGGGAGACTGGGTGGTTCTTTGATCCCAGACTCTGCTCTTCCCCGGGCACGGCACATGGACAGGGGGCAGAGATGGGCCCTCAGAGGAGCGGGGGCTGCTCCTCGCTCTCGGGGCGCCGCGGGCGCTGTGCAGCCTTCCCCTTTTACTTCCCAGTTCCTTATTTTGTGCCTCCTTTTCCCTTGGGGATGCGCCCGGGCCGCATTCCAGCGGCCGCCACGGCAACAGCACCTGCGGGCGGCGGGGTGGGCGGGGTTTTATCCACTGAAAACACACATTGTCATTAAAATCTGTTTCCTATCTAATACACAAAAATCACTTTCCTAGAAGGAATTTCCATGCATTCACCTCCTCCTGGAAGTCTTTTGATGGTCCTGCAGATTCATTAAGAGGGGTCCCTGCTGGTCATATTCACTGAATGCTTCAGTATTAAAGGTGACCTTGCCTTGAGCTATTTTTCTGGGCGTGCACTGTTGCTTCTTGTGACAGAACTGCCCCAGAACCACTGCAGGCCTCCTGATCTGTTCCAGCACCGGCTCCAGCCTCAATTTCTTGCCCTGTGTGCACACATTTAAATCCTTTAATCTTTTTCACTACTTGGTCTTTCAGCAACATCGGGGAGCTGAAAATGTTTATTCTCTATGTTATTTCTCAATCCCCTGCTGAACAGCCCAACCCTCCCTCCTCCCTCTCCCACCCCACCATTCCCACCACCCTGCTCCCCTGCACATCTCACTTCTCTCCACCAAACCCTTCCCGCTGCAGGGAGCTGCTGAGGAGCCGCTTGGTCCATCCCTGGATTCTCCAAGCACTGACTGCCCATCCACTCTGACCACAGCCGGGGCCACATCCCACCGCCTGCCCAGCATCCATCCATGGTGGTGAGCTCCGTGTCCCCACCTTCTGCCTCACCCACCAAAGGAGATGATCCATGTGAAATAGATGTCACCGACATGGCCATACACAGTGTGACACTGCTCATCTGTCTCTGTGCGCTGGCCGGGAACGGGGCTCTTCTGCCTCCTCAGATGGAAAGGGCGTACTGCCGGCATCTTTAGCCTGGCTGTCACTGACTTCATCTTCCTCCTCATTGCGGTCCCCTCTGCCCTGCTCTTCCTGCTGGAAGATGTGTCCTGCTCTCCTGTCATGCCCCTGATGTACGTGAGATTCCTTTACCTGGTGTCAGCGTTCTCCTGCTACTTACTGGGTGCTCTTCTGGATGACAGCCATCAGTGCCAAAAAGGACACGGAAAAGCTCTGCAAGCTCTGCTGCCGCTGTGACCTTCCCAATCCCATGATGTGGGTGCTGTGGGGTGCTCAATGCTTGACCTTCTTCGTTCCCATCATTCTCATTCCCACAGTGGCTTCCCTGTGCCCGTCACACGAGCAGGAGCACTGCCGGGTGGCTCTCATCTCCATGTTCTCCGTTACCCTGCTCCTCTTTGCTGCACCCGTGGTCATTACCCGCATAATAATCAACATGTTCCGCTGTGTCCCGGTGTTTCCCGGTCTGTCCCGCGGGGAGGCGGGGCCTGACCCGCGCCACGCCCCCTACGCGCGCGCTCCGCCGGGGTCACGTGGTTCCCCGCGCGTCACGTAATCGGGGCGGGGGCCGCCGGGAAGCGCCAGGCGGGACCGGGCCGGGATCGGGGTCGGGATCGGGACCGGGCCCAGGCCCAGGCCCAGGCCCAGGCCCAGCGCAGCCCCGGCCAAGCCGCAGCCCTGCCCGAGCCCTGCGAGCCGCCAGCCCGGCGCCGGCCCGCCATGGACCGCCGGGACGCCTCCGGATCGGCCGCCCGCTTGGCAGCTGCCCTCCCCTCCCTCCCCCGGGCCGCGCCCCCCGGCGCTTCGTGACTCGCCGGCGGCTCCTCGGCTCCTCCATCGTTCGCCGGTGGCGGCAGCCAAGAGATAGTCCGGGCCTAGCGGAGCGGCCAGCGCAGGTGAGCACGGCCGGGCCTGGCCTCCCGCCGGCGCCGGGGCCACGCCGTCCCCGCCCCGGGCACTCCCGGGACATCCCGGCCGCCCCCTGGGCGGCAGCGGCGGGCCCGAGGGCGGCATCGGCCGCTGCGGGCGCAGCTCCCGCCGGGACCCGCAGCTTTCCCCGCGCTCGCGCCCCGCGGTGGGGGACACCCCGGGAGGGCGGGGGTCCCTCCCCGGGCAGCGCAACCCGGGGCATTCCCTGGAACGGGGACTCGGGGCCGGCGGGGCCGCTGTGCTGCCCTCCCCGCTGATGGGTTGAATCCTGTTCCGGTCATTGGCTTTGTCAGGGCTTTGTTCCTTCCCCTTTGCTCTCCCGGTTTGGCGCCGGAGCCGCTCCGGGATGGAGCGGGCCGGCACCGGCACGGGCTGCGGGGCTCTGGGGGCGGCCAGCGGCTCTGGGCGGCTTCGCGGGGCTGCCGTGCTCGGGGAATTGACTTCGGGCGGCTGCTGCCGAAGGTGAAGGAGGGAAGAGTCGCGGGTCCGGACACAATCCCGTCCCGGAGTGAGCGGGCGGCTGTTACGTAAAGCCTCATCCTTGGGGGGGTTGTGTTGGACTTTGTAAAAGTCGTTTAACGTTCCTGGGCTCTGGGCTGACTTTTTTCCTTTTTTGCCATTTTTCAATGAGCAAAACGAAGCGAGAAAGTGTTGAGAGGTGTAAGCCAGGTATCCGGTGCATTCAGTGCTGTGCCTGTGATTCTCTTCGGGAGATGAGCAAGTGGTTCAGTGGATTTTGGGGGAGAACTGAGTGCTTGTGCCAAAGCTCGCTCACAGCCTGGGCAGATGCTGTACAGTGGAAAGGGAAAAGGGGCAGGTGTGGGACCCACTCCCCCCCCCCCAGCTCATCTCTCGCCTTATTACGGCCTTGTTTGGTCATTTTCTCAGGAGTGCCGGTGCTTTGAAGCATTCCTGTGTTCCCAGTGCTGGCAGCCAGGTGCCCACCTGCCCCTGTGGGACTGCCCAGGCCCTTCCTCAGTGCCACTCTTTGGAATGAACTGCTTCTGCTGGGGCCTGTGTGTTCATTTGTCACCTGGGCTCCCTCCCAGCTACTGAACTCCTCTCAGGTGTATTCCTAGTTCCTGACATTCCTTTAAAACTACCGAATTCTTCTCTCAGGTCCCTGGCAAATGGGGCTTTGCAGCCTGGGGGAGTTACTGCAAAACGGGGTCTAGTGAAGTGCTCTGCAGGAGTGGTTGTGCACCTGAATGGTCATTTAATTGTCTCCTCTAATGAGGGAAACGTGATTAAACTCCCGGCGCTGTGCTGCTGTTGTGTGTCAGCCTCGAGGTGTGAGACAGTCCCGGTGTCACACTGGAGTTGCTTAGTGGCTGTGCTGAGACTGGGACAGGTCTTGTTGGTCAGGAGCAAAAGGGAAAATTTATCTTTTGGCTTGCTTAATATCTTGGCTTTATTAATGTATCAATGTCAATTGTTGTCATTTGCTGCCTTCTGCACAGTGTGTTTGCAGCTCTGTGTGAGAGCAGACTCTCCCCTGTTTGGGATTGAGACAATCCTGGAATATCCTGAGCTGGAAGGGGCCCACAGGGATCACCCAGTCCCACCCCCGTCCCTGCCCAGACCCCCCAACAACCCCAGCCTGGGCATCCCTGGCATCGCTGTCCAAACGCTCCTGGAGCTCTGGCAGCCTCGGGGCCATGCCCATTCCCTGGGGAGCCTGGGCAGTGCCCAGCAGCCTCTGGGGGAAGAGCCTTTCCCTGATCTCAGCGTGAGCCTGCCCTGGCCCAGCTCCAGCTGCTCCCTGGGTCCTGTCTGTGTCCCAGGGAGCGGAGATCAGAGCTGTAGCCCCCGATGTGTTCTGACCTCACACTTCTCTACCAGAACAAACCCAGTACCCTCAGCAGCTCTTTCATGGTCCTTCCACACCCTTCCCCATCCCCATGTCCCTTCTTTGGATGCTGTCAGCTTTGTATCTTTTTTATATTGTGGCGCTCAAAAGTGCCCCCAGGACTCCAGTACAGTTTAACAGCAATGAAAGAAAACAGTAGATTTCAACTTTGATCTCAAAAGCTGTCTCAGGCCCCTGATACTGCCTCGAAATGTCTTTGCAGTTCTTGCTTTATGACTTGTGTCAAACATGGAGAGAGTGAGACTGAGCCCCTGGGGTCAGGTTCTGTGTGAGAAGCCACACAGCAAGCCAGAAATCTTTGCTCCAGATCACCAGAAATTTACAGTATTGAGGACGGAAATACTGAGAGTTGAGTCTTGGGAGCTGAGCCAGGAAAGCAGCACCTCTGCCATGGGCAGATTTGGCACGTGGAGAGAGCTCGAGCAGCTTGCAAGAGGTCCCAGCAATGTGTGTGTGGAGCTGGGAGGAGCATGAGTTGCAGTGTCGTGTTTGGAGTCCCCCTGGGTGAGGATGTAGGAATAGACTGGAGTTTTTGGTGACTGAGGTTTCTTTTCTGTTTTTGGCCACATCATTTCAGTTTGTTACTCGCCTGTGGTTTGTTCTACAGGCCTGTTTCCTTTCTCTCCTACTATGGTGTCACAGTTATCTTCAGCAGAGGCTCAGCAATAACTAAACTTGAGCTTAGATACTTAAACTTCAGTTCAGAGTAGATACACGGCAGAAATCCTTCCGTGTGAGGGTGGGCAGGCCCTGGCACAGGGTGCCCAGAGCAGCTGTGGCTGCCCCTGGATCCCTGGCAGTGTCCAAGGCCAGGCTGGACACTGGGGCTTGGAGCAGCCTGGGACAGTGGAAGGTGTCCCTGCCCTTGGCAGGGGTGGCACTGGATGGGCTTTAAGGTCCCTTCCCACCAAGGCCTCGTCTTCCTTTGCCTTCAGTGTCTGCCTCAGAGTTTGTACCCAAACCAAAGTGAGGTTGATGTCACCTTCTCTAAACTGGGAGAACAGATCACTCCAAGCTGTGGGGAGATGGAGAGGCTGTAGGATGGAGAGGGTGCAGCCCTGCAGACGCCGAGCTGTGGGGTTGCTGCTTTTCCTCGTTGTTGCTGCGGACACAGCTCAAGGTGGGTCTGAGAGAGACAAACTCTGCTTTTGGGGGTTTGTGTTGATGAGGAGGGGAGGGGAGGTCACTGCTCTGCTTCTTGTAACTGCTGTGGCAGAGCCAGGAGCCCAAGGCAGGACAAGGGCAAAGCAAACCTCTCCGAGCTCTTGGGTTCTCTTCATTCCCAGATATTCTGATTCCTGCCCAAGTCCAAGTTCATTGTGCTGTGCAGGATGCGAGTTTAATCAGGTTTTAGTGCTGGTTTAGCTGAGTGTTTCTAGGGCTTGAGGATGAAGCCAAATGCTCTGCATTGAGAAAGTGATGGATGTTCAGCACAAGATTCTCTTCAGGAACTGGCACGAAAAGTGCTTGCTGAAGCCGAGGGAGGAGCAATTCACAGCTTGGCTGGAAGAGGGAGAAGTGCTCACTGCTGGTCTGTCACTTCATCCTCATGAGTGAGTGTGGGAGCTCCCGAGATCAGCCAGGCTGCAATTTCAGATAGTTTAGATGGGCTGGCCTTGAAAAATTCATATTTTGGTGCCTGGAACAAAAGCTGAAGGTGGCAGGAAGTGGCAGCAGTAGCAGGGAACTGAAGTGACACCACCCTGAGCTCAGAACTAATTTTGGTTGTGACCTTGAGCAGTCCCTGGGCCACACCAGAGCTTTTTGTGTCACCTGCTTTGGGAGGTTCTTCCTTGCCCGTGGAGAAGTTGGGTCTGGCACAGGTCTGCTGTGGAGCACCTGTGCCACCACCTTTAAAGAGCCACACTGGAGGTGTCAGTGAGCCCCTCAGTGCCTGCCCAGCCTAGAGCAGGGCTGGGAGGGCAGGGGGCTCAGGGAGTGCTCATTCCTGGTGGTGTTGGAGCTCTGAGCCCAGCCCTGAGCTGGGTTTGTGGCTCTGAGGGCACGGGGAGTGTCCGGAGCAGGCCTGGCCTGGGCAGAGTAGGAACTCCTGGAGTAACTCCTGAGTAAGCCACACCTTCCACGCGAGAGGGAGGCACTCCCAGAGTCAGGTGCTGTCTCCTCAGAGGTGCTTTGGGGTTTAATTCTGTTCTCACTGTGACTCCTCTCACCTGGGAGCCCTGTGGTTACCTCCAGAGGGTCTGAGGCCTTAGGGATGTAAATATGGACAGGAGGGGTTGGAATCTGCCTATCAGGGAATCCTCCCCTTGCCCAGAGGAGAGTGTGCAGAACTCTTCTGTGTGATGATAATGTTTTCATACTTTAGGTGTGAAAATAAAAAATGGGAGAAATCTCGTTTTTCTGGCAGCACGCAAAGAACTTTCTTCTGTGTCACCACTAAAACTCTGTGAGGGGATGAATACCTGGGAATCTGAAAGAGACATAGCTGGAAAGCATCAATATGAATGGATTTTTCTGCTTCTTTTTGCACTTGAAAGAAAGGTGAAAGTTACAGGCTGAGTCAAGCTTTTACCCTTTATTTCAATCAATTCAGTTATTGCTAAATATGGCTACACACAGGTAGCCCAGGTGACAGAGCTGCCTCCAGCTGCTCCTTGGCCCCAGTGTCCCACGCGGGATGCTTGAGTTATCCACTGAGAGCCCCCTTGAGACTGGAGCACAGGTAAATCTGCCTGTCTGAAGGGCAGGATTGTGTCCTAAGTCCCTCCTCATTCCTTCCTTTCCTCAGGCCCCACCATTGTGGCTTGGGTGGCAGTGGCACATTGGAAAGGCCTGGGGGTGCCAGCTGGGGTGAGAGCTCGGGGTGCCAGCCCAGGCTCCACCAGCACTTGGCCCACACTGGGGCACAAATTGAGAGATGAACTCTTGGAAGCTTGTCCTGAGGAGGATGAATGGTACCTGCTGGTGAAATTCGGTGCTTTCATGGAGCTGTGATAAACCCCAAAGTCTTAGACTGCCAACCTACAGCCTCTGCACCGTCACATTCCCCAGTTGCATTTTGTATTGGAATTTTACCTGCTCCCACCTGCGTCCTCCTGCTGGCAGTGCCAGCAGCCCACGTGCTGCCTCTCCTGAGAGCAAGTTCCTGCCTGTTTCCTCTCCCAGCCCCAGCTCTTGCTTCCCTCTGGCAGAGGCAGCTTTAGGTGCAATATCCTGATGTTTCTGTGAGTGGGTTTTGGAATAAACCTACACACGGGATGTCCATGGGTTGCTGCTATGGATTCTGTGAAAGGTGATCAGGAAAAGCAAGTTCAGAGTTACTCAGGGGATCCTCTGATTCCTGCCCATCTCACGGAGCTGCTCAGGGTGAAACTACTACTCCCATGCTTTTTATTTTGCTCCTCTTAGTGCTGGTTTTTCCCCAGGTAAGTCAGTGCTGGAGCAGCCCTTGTGGGTTTATCTGTGATGAGCAGTGGTTGTGTCTGCACACGGAGATAGCAGATTCCAGCTGTAGTGTGCAAACGTCGGTGCTTTGTGCCTTAGTGCACAGCCACATTTGTCAGCTGACAGGGCTGATGCGATGAGAAAACCTCGCACTCTCCAATAACCTGAGCACAGGCACTTCCTGCGTTGTTACATTTAACCAAAGCTCTGATAAAAAGTACTACATTAATTTTTCTAATGGAGACGAAATTCCGCATTATCATCATTTACGTTTTTGGATAGTCTTTGATTGACTCTGGTGGGAAGGGAGGTGAATCAGTATCTTGTACTTTAGGGAAAGATCTAGGGGAGAATTGAATTGTACTTCCTTGGAATTCACATCACCCGCCCTTAGTCGGAGATGTTGATCTTGAGAACAACAAGCAGAGAACAGCCCAGGAAGGGCTGAACATGACAAAACAGTGCAGAGCATAAAGAAATCCTCTTTGCTGTGTTCATCATTCTGTCTTCATCTTGGATTGTTTCCACCCTTCTCCTCCACCTGGAAGTCACAAGCATCCTGCAGTGGCAGGTACTCTGGGTTCTTCTGCCAGGAGTAGTCTAAGAACAGCTTTTGCTGGGAGCAGCTCTGACCTTGCTGAAATCACTGCTGAAGCCTCCCCTGACTCTTGCAGTGCCAGAATTTCAGGGTGCCAGTGGTGAGGCAGGGACTGAGCCTGGTTCATTGTCCCCAGAGCTCGGGTAGTACAGGACAGTCAGGCCAGTAAAGCCCCTGCTCAGGGCTGGGAACGAGATCCTGGCCGGCTTTCCCTCTCTGCCCCTCTCTGCAGTCCTGCTGGGCTATGTCATGCTACTATGTTACAGCATTGTTCCATGTCTTTTTTTTTTTTTTTGGAAGTAATGCCGGATATTGGCAGTCAGGGGCGATGGAGCGAGGTGAGCAGTGACCGGTGGACAGAATGAGTTGTTACGGCCTCGGTCTCAATTTTTGGAGCAGCTCTAAGCATCCGTTGTTGTTTGTGTGTTTTAGGTGGTCCACTTGCAGGATGTCCTGGCCCTGGATGCTGGAGGGTGCAAGCCTAAGGTATAGGTGTGGTGTACTTCAGTCAGAGCAGGGAGGCTGTGGTTTCACAGTCTCTCAGCACATTTCGTGTGTTTTTGCTTTGCTTCTCTGCAGGTGCTGCTGCTGCCCTGGGCGTGCCAAGGGCCAGAGGCGAGCAGGTGAGTTGGCATTTAGGTGGGGTGGCTGATAGGCCAGCGGTCTATGGCAGCGTGCTGAGCGTGTCCCTTTTCATTGTGCAGGTTTGTCCTGGCCACCTCCAGAGTCAGATCAGGATTTGAGGTGAGCCGGGGCAGTGGTGTGGAGTAGCCCGGGGATGCTCTTCTGGAGGGCAACAGTGACGTTTTCTGTTTTGTTGTCTTAGGTACCGTGAGCAGGTGTGGAGCTGAAGTTTGGAGGGAGCAGGTAAGCGCTGAGCCTCGGCAGTTTCGAGGGAGGGGGCCTTGCGGAAGGGGTCTCTTTTGGCGTGTGTTGTCAGAGGCTGAATTTTCTCCTTGTTCTCCGTCTTTCGCAGCTGCCAAAGCGGACCGTGGGGAACGTGTTGACATCTGAGGTGCTGATGCATTTTTTCTGCCAAGGATGGATTTTGTCCGTTTGTCTTCAGAAAGCTAAGTGTTGGAAGCGGTGGTTGGGAGAAGGGAAAGGCCTTTGGAGTTCCAGGAGGTAATTGGAAGTTAGCTTAGAGGAGAGGGCTGTTGTGGGAGGGCCCCTTGGAAGTAAAGGGAGAGGGTTTCTCCTCAGCATCACCCGAGCCTTTGCTGGGCAGGGCAGTTCCCACCCATCTCTGTCATCGGCCTTTGAGTCTCGACATCATCGTGGATCTTTTTGCCCGAGGAGCTCGCCTTCGGGTCTGGCACGATCGCCACGGTCTCCATTTCACCTACTCGCTGGCATAGCCACCCGCGGGCATCTTGGCCACTTGCTGGATGGTCAAAGGTAAGGGATCAAAGGTCGGGTTGTCAAGGAATGGGTCAAGGGGTCAAAGGTCAGGGGGTAAAAGGTCAAGGCTTGGGCTCAGGATTAGAGGTTCCAGCATGATTTTCCATGGTGGTTCCCAGTGTGGGGACACGGGGTGTGGGGTCAGTGGCGCCGGGGGCGGGCAGGAGCCCCGTGGGCAGTGGCCGGCAGCGGCGGGGACGCCTCCGTACGGTCGCGCCCCTCCAGTGCCAGCAGAAGCCCCCCTGCGCCGTGCGGTGCCCGGCCCCACTCCTTGCCCTCCCCGCCGCTGCCTTCCCGCACTCCCACCGCACCCCCTGCTCCCCTCCAGCCCAGGGAAATGCAGGAAAACACAAAATCATCGAGGTGGAACAGTCACCGGAGCTGCCCGAGCCATCCCCCCGCCTGAAGGCGGCAGCTGCCCAGAGCCAGGGGCACCCAGCAGGATGCAGCTCCTCTTTCCCAGGAGCTGGAGGCAGGGGGAGCAGGGAGAATTTCAGCTCCCAGCAGCTTTCTGTGAGTGCTGGATGGACTCTGGGCTGAGCCAGGTGGGAGGTGTGGGTGGTGTTCATGTCCCCAGGAGCTGCTCAAATCCACCTTAAACTCCTGGAATGGTCTGTGCTGGCAAGAACCTTACAGACCATCCTGTTCAGCCCCTTGCCATGGTCAGGGACACCTTCCTGGGGTGTCTGTGCCAGAGTGGTGGAATGGGCAGGACTTTCTCCCTGAGCCCAGTCCCGGGCAAGATTGGGGTTCCCATGGGAAGAAGCCTGTGAGCTGCATTTCCGGAGCTGGGAGCCTTCATGCCCGGGAGTATTTCCAGTACTGCTCTTTGGCTTTTTCCATAACTGGGCATGATGTTTCTCCCCAGAGCAAGGTGGTTTTCCCTGGATTGTTGGGGTAAGACACTGGCTGTTTGACAGCTCTGTTGTCTCTTTGTCCTGAATGGAAGAGTGAGGAACGGGGGATGCTCCCGACTGTCCCAGGGATGTGGGAACAGCCCAGTTCCAGTGAGGAATGTGACGCCCAGCTCGTGGCGTGTGCCCTGAGATGGTCTTTGCTGTTGTTTTGTCCTTAGAGCCTGTTGGAGTGCTGGCCTGGATTTGGGAGGAGCCAAGTAGCCTGGAGCAGTGAGGTTTTTCCTGTCAGAAATCCATGCTGGGGATGTTTTCCCTGGCTGTCCCAAGGGGAAGGAACAGCTCTGGAGTTTTTGCAGCCACAGGCTGGGGATGCATCCCCTGAAAACCAGTTCAGGATCGTTCATCTGACTCTGTCCCTGACCTGTGGCTTCCAGGGAGCCTTCTGGTCTTCTGGGTATTCCCAGGAGAGGATATTCCACCACCTGACTTTTAAGCCAGGAATTCCAAACCCAGTAAGTTGGTCACATTCTATGGGAGCTGCCCCAATGGTGGGATGGCAGAGGGCACACCCCACGCTGCTGTTTGGGACATTCCTGACTGGAACGGGAGCCAGCTGGGCATTTTGGAGCACTGAGGCCACCAGGGCAGCCTTGAGTGGCATTCCCAGGCAATGCTGAGGCATCCCATGCCTGTGGCAACACATGCCTGATGTGGAGCAGAGAGAGGAAGGGAGAAATTCTGAGTTGATGGGAGGAATGGAATTGGGCTTTCCAGAATGGAATTGGTATAGGTGCTGATGGTATCATGGAATCATGGGGTGGCTTGGAAGGGACACAAAGACCCTCTGGGCTCTGTTATCCCATCCCGTGGCAAAGAACACGTCCAAAACTGCCTCCTCACCCCCATGGAATGGCAGTGGGTGTTGGGAGCTCTGGCTGGAGCACCTGGAGACCAGGTAAGAATAGCAGTGGCATTGTTTTGGCTGCTGCTGGATGTGGTTTTCTCTTGTCAAGATGTTCCTCTGATTGATGTTTTCACAGTAGCTTGCTAGGCCTCATTTGAGGATAATTCCAAGAATTTGGAAGTTGTTGGAAAAGAATGAGGAAAAAAGGTGAACCTGATCCATTTCTAGTAATTCTGAACTTCTCTTGCAGCACCGTTCCAGGGGAAAGCTGGTGAAAGGATAAAGATGCAGAGGAACAAGTGTTGTAAACCCCCCTGCTTCCCTGACAAAGCAAACCTTTCTGCAATCCCAGTAAATCTCTTGGAGAAACTGTGAGATCATAAGGTTTCCTAGGAAAGGAAAACTAAGGACAGAGATGAGGAAATAGGCTTCCAATTAACAATGATTTGATGGAGGTAGGAATGATTCCTGTATGTTTGATGCACCCCTTTTTATTCCTGGGATAATTTTAAATGATTTCTTTAAAAAATCATTTCGATTTGGGAATTCAGATTAGAGAGGAAACGATGCAAAATAAATGCAGGGAGAGATCACAGAATCATCCTGGAATGGCAGAATAGTTTGGGTGGGAAGGGACCTTAAGGATCACCTCATTCCATCCCCAGGGTGCTCCAAGCTGCGGCCAGCCTGGCCTTGAACACTTCCAGGGATGGGGCAGCCACGATTTCCCTGGGTTTACGGGCACAAGAGGAAATTTCCAGCAGGAACTGAGGGGTTTCCCTTGCTCTGCCTGGCCCTAGCAGGGCTTTGGGAGGCAGAGGGTGTGGGAACAGGAGCTTTGTCCACTGCCTTGGGGGAGTCTCTGATGTCCCAAAACCCAGCAGAGCAAGTGGTTGTGGTTTAACATCCCGTTCAAAGGAGATGCCAGGCCAGGAACGGGAATGGACTGCAGAGCAGGGATGGTGGCCAGCAGAGGGGTGAGTGTCCAGGGGGTCCCAGCAGTCCATCCCTGCTGCCCAGGTTTGGGATGAGCAGGCTGGTGAGTGTCCCTGTGCTTGCTCTGCAGGATGAGGAAGCCAGGCCTGCTGAGGAGGAAGATGAGGAAGTGTGTGAGGATGGAGACAGCGGCCACCAAAGGCTGGGGAAGGCACAGATCCAGGTAGGAGACGTTGCCTTGCGAGGAGAGGGACTTGTCTGTCCCGTTGGAATTTGGGGCGTGAGGCCAGTGGAACAAAGGCTTTGATTCCATTCTCTTACTCGGGTTTTCACGTGCCTTAAGAGAGCTTTGTGAAAATGTCATTATCCCTGATTGAGTCTCTGAAAAACAGGGATTGAAGCTTTCAGAAGGGGCCCAACCCTGCCTGCATGTATCCAAGTGCAGCCCCCACTCCCTGTTTTTGTGTACAGCTGGGATGAGACCTCAGCTGCTGTTACTTGCCAGCTCACAAGTTGTGTAGCTCAGAGCCTCAGCCATGAAGGGCCAGGCTGTGTTTAAAACAGCCCAAGGTGCCAGAGAGCTGGAGTCATTTCCTAGCAGGTAACTTGACTTGGAAGCTGCATTCTAAAATTTGTCCACATTTAATTGATGTCCCACATGGAGACACCTAAAGAAGCAGAGGTGGGGTGTTCCTAAGAAAAGAGCATCTAAATTCTTTGGTGGTAGAGGGCTTAAAGTCTGAGTGGAGGTGCCTTTAGGACACTTCCATTCCAGTATCTGAATGGAATTTAAATGAGGTAGCCAAATCCTGACAAGCTTGTATGAACTCCAAAGCCTCTGCAAGTGGTTTACAGCCAGGGAAGGAGATAAGAGTCTGGAGTCTCTCCCCAAAACCTGGCTGCTGGTTTCTTTGGCCAGGCATAGGAATAATTGCGTATTCCCTGGGGCTCTCCTTATGGGGAGAGGTTTACTTATGTGCCCTGGGTTTATTCAGTGCATCTTCAAAGTGATGGAAACTGATTGCATTGAAATGCCAGGGGTGCCAAATGTTTTCCCCAGCCAGAGCTCGGAGCCAGCCCAGTGGGAAGGGGTTTAGTGGCCATTTTCCCGCTCCCTCGGGGCAGCAGCACTGGAGCACTCGCAGCCACCCGTGCCCGAGGTGCCGAGTACTGGCAGGAGGCAAAGCCAGGGACTGGGCAGGAGGAGCTTGCAGTGCTCCTGGAATCGCAGAGCTGGAGCTGTGGGTTAGAACTGCCAGGAGCTGCTGCCTCACTCAAACCTTGTTTAAAGCTCAGCATCCCTCCTGCTCCCTTGGAATGATTGTTGCTTCTGTTGTTGCTCTTTCCCGATCCATTATGATTATTATTGTAAATTCCCACTCCATTTCTTCCATAGCCCTTTGCTTCCCAGAGGTGGTGCTTTAGGCAAGCCCCTCCAGCCTGGGAAGGGGCTTTTGGCTCCAGACTCAGTCCCAGTCCCCATGAGCAGCTGGAGCTGTGCTGTCCCCAGCAGGTGCCTTTCCTTCCTTCCCTGCTGCACTTTGGCTTTTTGAGGGCTCTCTAGGGGGCTGAGGGGGAAGTTCTTTGTCATTCCAGGGCAGCATAAGCCCTGATCCCACTAAAAGCAGGAGGAATCATTCCATCCTTGGTTTTGGATACACCTTTGGTGTTTTCTCTCTTTTGCTGACATTGTGTGGTGAAGCAGCAGCTCCCTGGAATAATTTTTAGTTGTAAAACAATGAATTCCCTGCTGGAATCCCAGTCCCAGCCCCCCAGATCAAGGTGCAGTTTAAGGCCTTACACCCTGACCAGGACAAGTTCCTGTCCTTAGACATGGAAAACAGGGGAAAACTCAGACTGGATTGGAGCCAGCATCCAGAATGGGGAGAGTGAGGCAGCGTGCTTGGCCCAGGCTGGGGCTGGTACAGGGGGTGTTCCCTGTAGGATGACACCTGTTTGGAGCAGATCCTTCTCTTCCTTTGTCCAAAGTCCAATGGCAAAGGACTGAAGAACCCACAAGTGGGGCCTGGAAGGAAAACGATTCTGTTAAAATTAGGCAAAGAATGCACTAAGAAAAAATGGACATCCTTTTTAGGTATGAAAGTAAGTAGGGGAAAAATGTTGAAAAAGAGCTCTTTTATTTGGTGCCACCTCTCATTGTTTTATGGATAAAACCCTCTAGTGAGCAATCAGAACAGGAGTGGGAAAGCCAGGAGCCTTTGACTTCCACAGTGGACTTAATTGCCATGCTTAATTTCAACAATTTCTTCTCTCTCTCAGGACAGGAAGCCCCACTTAACTTGTCCCATCTTTGCCAAAAGCTTTGGTGTTTGAGCAGCCAAACCCAAGGGGCTCTGGCCCCACCAGCCTGTACTGGAGGGCCCCTGGTCCTGCCTGTGGTGTGGGATGAATCCCCAATTGTCCCCAGAGGGGGCTGCCCTGGTCCCTGCAGTGCCCAGCACCTGAGACACACAGAGAGCCCTGTCCAAAGGGGCTCCTTGTCAGGAATGTGGCAGCAGCCCCAGGAGCAGGCTGGAGGTGAGAACTGGGGCTGTGTTTGAGACTGACCAGCTCAGCTCAGTGTTTACCTGTGGGGGGAGTTTGGCCCCCCACACTGAGTTGAAGCTGGATCAGGGTGACAGATGCTGCATTTTGGGCACCCTGAGAGTTTCTCTCCCCCTTGGAGATTTCCTGCGGGGATGGGGCAGAGCAGGGAGCAGAATTAACCCTGCACCTCCCGTGGGCACTGCTGGCCTTTGTCTCTCTGCTGTGCCATCAGCCTGTGGGAATTTGCTGCTGCCGCTGCCACCCCACCTGGGGGCTGCGTGCTCCTGGCAGCCCTTCCCAGCCCCACACCCGAGCTCCAGCGCTGCCTCCAGGCTGTGTTGGGAGAGTTTGCTGGGAATGTGCCTCATCCCTGGGAGTATCCTTTCCTTCCAGAGTGGCTGGATGGAGCTTCTGGGCTTGTCAGCTTCAGAGTTTGCTTGCAAAAGTCACTGCAGGGAAGAATGACAAGGAGGTTTGTCAGAGTGCTGCTGTCAGACCCCACCTGCCAGTCTGTGCTTTGGCTTGGAGGTTGTTGTGTATTGGCCCTGCAGGGAATGAATGTCCCCTTCCCACCTCAGCCCAGCAGATCCCAAGGGCTCTTCCTGGAGTACTTACTCTTTGCTTCCCTTTGGGATAACTTAATCTGCACCCTTCCAGGAGCAATTCCTTGGCTTCTCCTGGAGAAAACCCCATGGCAGAGGCAGTCTGCAAAGGAGCCCAGAGCTGTGCTTGGAGCAGGGAGTGCTGAGAGCTGCGTGTGCCTCTGCTGCCCCAGGCTGGCAATATCCCCATGGAACAGACTGGGCAAATGGCATTAGAGGGAGCACAGTCCCTTCCTGGAAGAGGTTTTCTCCTCTGCAGATCAGGCACGGGGCAGGAAGGGAACTTTGGAGATCAGCTGCTTTCCCCCAGAAAGCATCACTCACACCAGCATGGATGACATGACCTGTGCCCAGCGCTCACCATGCACCCGGCCAGAATCAAGAGCAAAGGTGGGTTTGGGTGTGAGCACTTGAAATAACTTTGAAAGAGAAGCAATCACCTTTTGCTGCTTCTTTCTTTCTTGCAGATGCTGGGATTGCCTCTGGGCACATGGGCTGAGCTCTCCCTGCAGGGAACTGTCAGGCCTTAACAGCTGTGAGGTTGTGTTCTTCTCAGTGGGGAACTGGAAATAATTATTAATTAATTGCAGAAATGTTTTCTGAACCTTTCCCCTTTCCTGGTAGATCTTCTCTCTCTGCCTCTGAATTTACAGCTGTTCCCTGGTGTCATTGGCCCTGCCTGAATTCCTTGCAGCTCCTCACTGGGAAAACCTGGGATGACTTTGAGGGGACAGAGGAGACATTTTCAGCTGAAAACCTGGGGTGACTGAGAGGGGACACAAGAATTGTTTGTGTAGGAAAATGGGAGGTGATGTCAAGCAGAGCAAGGTGGCATTTTTGAGGGAAAAGCTGAGGTGATGTTTAGGGGAAAGAATGCACATTTTTGGGGCAGAAAAGAGTTAATATTGTACAGGAAGGAAAAACTGGGGGGTAAAACTTGATGTAATCTGTAGGGGACAGAATGAATATTTTGGAGCAAAAATGAGGTACTCAGTAGTAGACAAAGAAGGAAAATTTTGGAGGCCAAACTTGACAAAGTCTCAAGAGCAGAGAATGAACACTTGGAGGGAAAAAGGAGGTGATGAATACTGAGCATGTGGGGAAAATTTGGGGGCTAAATCTGAGCTAATCTCTAGGGGAGAGCATGAACACACTGAGGTAACATGAGGGAATCAGTTGTGGGCAGATAGGGAAACTTGTGTAAAAATAATATTAAATAAGCTGTAGAAAGAACATTTTGAGGTAAAAATGAGGTAAGCAGTAGTAGACAGATGGAAAACTTTGGGGGTAAATCTTGATAGAAGCTACATGGTAGAAAGGAAATAAATATTGAAGGAAGAATGAGGGAATCAGTAGTGGACAGGTAGGGGAATTTTGGGGGGTCAAACTTGAAATGATCTAAAGGTTGAGAATGAATCTTTTTTGGTAAAAATGAGGTAATAAGTTGTGGACAGTTAAGGAAAATTTTGGGGGTTAAACTTGAGGTAATCTCTAGGGAGAGTGTGACCACTGACATGAACTGAGGCAATCACTGGGGCTAGGCAAGGAAATTTGGGGTGTAAAACTTGGGAAGATCTGTAGGGCAAAGAATGAACATATTGAGGAAGCGATGAGGTGATCAGTAGTCAAGATGAGGTAGAATGTGGGGGGCAAACCCTGAGGTAATTATGTAGGAACCATAAGTGGTTTTGAGAAAAAATCTGACCTAATTTGTAGGGGACAGAATGAACATTTTGGGGGTAAGACAGACATAACCTGTGTGGTTTGGGTTTTAAAATCTAGTCAGTGCACAGGGGACAAAATAGACATTTTGGTAATAAAATCCGAGTTCATCAGTAGAAGAAAGAACTCATGTTTTGAGGTAAAAAGGAGGTGATCAGAACTGGGCAGGTAGGGAAAACTGAGGGGGTAAAATGTGAGGTCATCTCTAGGAGAGAGCAGGAGCATCCTGAGGTAAACGGAGGGAATTGCTGTGGACAGGTGGGTAAATCTGGCAGGTAAAACTTGAGGGAATCTCCATGGTAGAAAATGAGTATTTGGAGGTAAAAATAAAGTACTCAGTCAGTGGTGGAGATGTACGGAAAATGTTGGAGGTAAAATCTGAGGTGATCTGTAGCAGAGAGAATGCACTTGATGGGGTAAACTGAGGTAATCACTTATGGACAGGTAGGGAAGTTCAGAGGGGTAAAAATTGAAAGCATCTGTAGGGCAAAGAATGAAAAGATTGAGGTGGAAATGAGGAAAGAGGTAGTGGACAGGTGGGGAAAGTTTTGGGGGCAAATCTTGTGGTAATCTCCAGAGCAGAGAAAGAATGCTTCCTTGTAAAAAATGAGGAACTCAGAAGGAGGCAGATGGGGACATTTTGGGGGTAAAATCTCAGGTCATCTCAAGGTGAGGGAAGGACTATTTGGAGGTCAACTCAGCACTCACTGTGTCTTCCTTCCTTGGCATCAGCTGGCAGGGAAGGGAGAAGAGGCCTCAGGCTGGAGAGGGGCAGGAGAAAGGCACTGTGGGCAAAGGCACCTCCCTGGCATCCCCAGGGTACCTGTGGGGAACACAGCGGACACTTTGGGAGCAAAGGGAGGTGATGGCATTGTCCCTTTGGGGGATGCTGGCATTTAGATCATTCCATCCATTTGCCTGCTGACATTTCCCAGCCCAGGGGCTTTGGCTGCCAGGGCAGCACAAAGACTGTTCCCTGGGTGGTGCGCAGATTTGGGGGTTGGCTTTGCTAGTTCAGATGAATTCTACCCAAAGCCCTGAATTCCCTGCTGAATTGCCACTGGCATAGCCTCCCAGCGCCTCCTGGAGCATGGATATTCCCATGCAGAGCTGCCTATTTAACACCAGCTGTGTCAAGACCCAGCAGAGCTTCCAGGGAAGCTCAGCAGGGTCAGGGCAGGGACAGCTTCATGTTCCATAGAATTTGCTGTTTGTAACCCTCATCCCCCAGCCCCCCCCCCAATGTCCCTGGGGGCACCTGACAGAGTTCCCTGGAATTCAGCTGCCTGCACCCCCCGAGCTGGGGCTCCAGGTGATATTTGAAAGCAGGAACAGGCACTGGCTGGACACGCTCCCAGCCCGTGCTGAGGCAGCCCCTGTGCCCACGGGAGGACTTCTCTCCCTGCAGGAGCTGATTTCATTCCAGAGCCTCAGGAGTGGCCTCTGCAAGTTCTTTTCCCTCAGGAAAGGGATGCACATCCCTGCCTTCAGGGCACCTGCAGTGGGAGCCACCTGGGAAAGCTTTCCATCAGTTGTGCAGTTCCAGCTGGCTCCCCAAAAACTCCCAACTCAATCCAAAGAGATTTCTCTGACTCTGACCTTTCATTTGAAGGCATCTCTGAGGGCATTGCTTGGCATTTCATTGCTGTGGGCGAAGCTTGCCTTGGCCTTAACACTGCTGAGGGATGATGGCCTCAGGCTTGAAGGGAAGGCATTTTGGGTGGCTGGGACATAGCTGGCAGGTGTGTGGGAGGTCAGCACTGGGAATTGCTGTCTGAGCCCCTCTGCAAACAGCCCATTCTGACATTCCGCAGTGCCAGCTGTTCCTTGGGGCATTTTTGGGGTGTCAGTGGGGTCTGTCGGGACTGAAGCATCTCTGGGTGCCTGTTCAGAGCAGCCCCTGGCCGAGGGGCTGCGGGCAGCCCTTTATCCATGTCCATCCCAGCGCTGCCCGGGCAGCCCAGTGCCCGTTCCAGGGATGTGTGTTTGGCACACTGCGTGCCACGGGCAGGACACTGCAGGCACAGCTCCTCTCTGCAAATCCAAAGCACAAGAGCTGCTGCTTCCCTTCCTGGGCCTCCTGGCCTTCTCCTTCCCCCCATTCCCTGCCAGCTGGGACACACGGAAGGAGCACCAAGGAACACTCCTGGCAGTGAGCAGGAGTCGCTGAGAGCTCTGTGCAGCTCTGGGCCACAAAAGCTGGCCCTGCCTCAGCAGCCCCTGGGATTTTGGGCTGTGAACACTCACCTGTGGGAAAGGCCCCTCTGCAGGCAGGAGCAGCCCTGACCCTCTCCAGAAGAGCTTTGGCTGTGGAGCAAGTGAACCCTCAGGACTTGCCTTGCTCATTTCTCCCTGGAAAGGGCCATGGAACAAGCACCTTTACAGCTGTTGGGTAAATCCTGGAAAGGGCAGGAAATCAGGGTTATGGGAAGAGTTCAGTGCTGTCACACAACTGCTCACCTGTGTTGTTGCATGATCAGGTGCTGGCCATGGAGCTCTGCCCTATGGCAATTACAGGGGCTGGTGTGGCAAGCAGCATTAGCATAAAAGAAGGAGTTGTATTTGCATAGGAATGATCTTGCTGGCACTTGGCATTCCTATCCCAGGCAGGACATTGCCAGGAGCTGAGATTGGCTTGGCTGGAGCAGGGTGCTGAGAGTGCCCAGGTGTGGGTTCAGTGGCCAGAGGAGCCATTCACATAAGGGTTCGACTT